>NW_026610442.1:0-268086 GCF_029499605.1 Hyla sarda | reverse complement strand
CCAGCGCTTCTGGGTTAGGTGACGTTACACAGCTGCTCATTCAGTTATGGGCCGAAGCAATGTCCAGCCTCAGCCTCTGATTGGATGGCTAGTTATATGACGTCACCTGACCCGGAAGTGCCAGATACCAGGAACACAATTCCAGTAGTAGTGCAGAAGCCAGGAATGTAACTGTATAGGGACTAGGGCTACAAACTGTGGACTGCTAGTTGTTCCAAAAATGGTCTGGGCATGCTGGGAGTTGTAGTTTTGCTGGGAGTTTTAGTTAAGCAACAGCTGGAGGTCCACAGTTTGGAGACCATTGGCATAGGGAGAGATGCGTCACCCGCCCCGCTGGGACCAGCCCCAGGGACTCATTTCCGGGGTTTCAGCAGGATTTTCAATCTAAGATGACTCTGAATGACCGAGTGTCTCAGTGTTTTTCCTGGTGTCCTGGGATCGTGATGTCTGCACCAGTTTTATGCTGCCCGATGTTTAGGCAGAATAACTGATAAAACATTCCCCTTAACTGTAGTTATATATAAAACAATATTTATTATTTTTCATTAACTAACAACTTAAATTGCAATAAAAGAAAACCAAAGTGCCCTCTCTTACAAAGTAGTAACAGCAGGTCTTCTCAGTGGCGTCTCTAGGGGGGGGGGCAGAGGGGGCCACGGCCCCCCCTACATCATGATTGGCCCCCCCTTGTGCCCCCCCTAGCAGCAGTAGGTCACTAGCAGCTCTCATGGCTATCAGGGGGTACAGCTAGTTCACCAGTAAGGGGCCCGAGCCCCCGCCCCCCCGGAGCCATCTTTTTTATATAAACCTTCAGCCTGTAGAGGAGTGTACAGAGGGGTTTAGAGGAGTGTACATGAGTGACAGATGGGTGTACATGGGTGACAGAGGGGTGTAGAGGAGTGTACATGGGTGACAGATGGGTGTACATGGGTGACAGAGGGGTATAGAGGAGTGTACATGGGTGACAGAGGGGTGTAGAGGAGTGTACATGGGTGACAGAGGGGTGTAGAGGAGTGTACATGGGTGACAGAGGGGTGTAGAGGAGTGTGCACCCTAAAGCACAAACTCATGCCGCACACGCGTGTGTGTGTTTATATAGATATATATAAATGTCGAAAAAAATGCAGCACTACTTTACCACAGTAGGCGGGTGCCAGCTCCTCAGGCTCGATCACAGCCAATTGATAACTTCAAAAATGGTGCGGCACTCCAAATATCCAAAAAATAACTATTTATTCCACATGTCAAACAGTGCGACGTTTCAGCCCCTCTTGCTTGCATGCACACATACATAAACAGACCTACACTCATATAAATATCAATACAAACAAAATGAAAAACTTTATTAAAACTTTTTTGGGGATTGGAGGCTTTTTTTTTAGATTGGAGGCTCCATTATACATACACTGTACAGCAATCATACCTCCATTATACATACACTGTACAGCAATCATACCTCCATTATACATACACTGTACAGCAATCATACCTCCATTATACATACACTGTACAGCAATCATACATCCATTATACATACACTGTACAGCAATCATACATCCATTATACATACACTGTACAGCAACCATACCTCCATTATACATACACTGTACAGCAATCATACATTCATTATACATACACTGTACAGCAATCATACCTCCATTATACATACACTGTACAGCAATCATACATTCATTATACATACACTGTACAGCAATCATACATACATTATACATACACTGTACAGCAAGCATACCTCCATTATACATACACTGTACAGCAATCATACATTCAGTATACATACACTGTACAGCAATCATACATCCATTATACATACACTGTACAGCAAGCATACCTCCATTATACATACACTGTACAGCAATTATACCTCCATTATACATACACTGTACAGAAATCATACATTCATTATACATACACTGTACAGCAATCATACCTCCATTATACATACACTGTACAGCAATCATACATCCATTATACATACACTGTACAGCAATCATACATCCATTATACATACACTGTACAGCAATCATACCTCCATTATACATACACTGTACAGCAATCACACATTCATTATACATACACTGTACAGCAATCATACCTCCATTATACATACACTGTACAGCAATCATACATCCATTATACATACACTGTACAGCAAGCATACCTCCATTATACATACACTGTACAGCAATCATACATTCAGTATACATACACTGTACAGCAATCATACATCCATTATACATACACTGTACAGCAAGCATACCTCCATTATACATACACTGTACAGCAAGCATACCTCCATTATACATACACTGTACAGCAATCATACATCCATTATACATACACTGTACAGCAAGCATACCTCCATTATACATACACTGTACAGCAAGCATACATCCATTATACATACTGTACAGCAATCATACATTCATTATACATACACTGTACAGCAATCGTACCTCTATTATACATACACTGTACAGCAATCGTACCTCTATTATACATACACTGTACAGCAATCATACATCCATTATACATACACTGTACAGCAAGCATACCTCCATTATACATACACTGTACAGCAATCATACATTTATTATACATACACTGTACAGCAATCATACATCCATTATACATACACTGTACAGCAATCATACATCCATAATGCATACACTGTACAGCAATCATACATCCATTATACATACACTGTACAGCAAGCATACCTCCATTATACATACACTGTACAGCAATCATACATTCATTATACATACACTGTACAGCAATCATACATCCATTATACATACACTGTACAGCAATCATACATCCATTATACATACACTGTACAGCAATCATACATCCATTATACATACACTGTACAGCAATCATAAATCCATTATACATACACTGTACAACAATCATACCTCCATTATACATACACTGTACAGCAAGCATACCTCCATTATACATACACTGTACAGCAATCATAAATCCATTATTCATACACTGTACAGCAATCATACATCCATTATACATACACTGTACAGCAATCATACATCCATTATACATACACTGTACAGCAAGCATACATTCATAATACATACACAGTGACTGTACAGCAATCATACATCCATTATACATACACTGTACAGCAATCATACATTCATTATACATACACTGTACAGCAATCATACATTCATTATACATACACTGTGTCTGTACAGCAATCATACATCCATTATACATACACTGTACAGCAAGCATACCTCCATCATACATACACTGTACAGCAATCATACATTCAGTATACATACACTGTACAGCAATCATACATTCATTATACATACACTGTACAGCAAGCATGCCTCCATTATACATACACTGTACAGCAAGCATACCTCCATTATACATACACTGTACAGCAATCATACATCCATTATACATACACTGTACAGCAAGCATACCTCCATTATACATACACTGTACAGCAATCATACATTCATTATACATACACTGTACAGCAATAATACATCCATTATACATACACTGTACAGCAATCATACATTCATTATACATACACTGTACAGCAATCATACATCCATTATACATACACTGTACAGCAAGCATACCTCCATTATACATACACTGTACAGCAATCATACATTCATTATACATACACTGTACAGCAATCATACATTCATTATACATACACTGTACAGCAATCATACATTCATTATACATACACTGTACAGCAATCATACATCCATTATACATACACTGTACAGCAATCATACATCCATTATACATACACTGTACAGCAATCATACATCCATTATACATACACTGTACAGCAATCATACCTCCATTATACATACACTGTACAGCAAGCATACCTCCATTATACATACACTGTGCAGCAATCATACATCCATTATACATACACTGTACAGCAATCATACATCCATTATACATACACTGACTGTACAGCAATCATACATCCATTATACATACACTGTGACTGTATAGCAATCAAACATCCATTATACATACACTGTACAGCAAGCGTACCTCCATTATACATACACTGTGACTGTACAGCAATCATACATCCATTATACATACACTGTACAGCAAGCATACCTCCATTATACATACCCTGTGACTGTACAGCAATCATACATCCATTATACATACACTGTACAGCAATCATACATCCATTATACATACACTGTACAGCAAGCATACCTCCATTATACATACACTGTACAGCAATCATACCTCCATTATACATACACTGTACAGCAATCATACCTCCATTATACATACACTGTACAGCAATCATACCTCCATTATACATACACTGTACAGCAAGCATACCTCCATTATACATACACTGTACAGCAAGCATACCTCCATTATACATACACTGTGACTGTACAGCAATCATACATCCATCATACATACACTGTACAGCAAGCATACCTCCATTATACATAAACTGTACAGCAATCATACATCCATTATACATACACTGTGACTGTACAGCAATCATACATCCATTATACATACACTGTGACTGAACAGCAAGCATACCTCCATTATACATACACTGACTGTACAGCAATCATACATCCATTATACATACACTATACAGCAAGCATACCTCCATTATACATACACTGTACAGCAAGCATACCTCCATTATACATACACTGTACAGCAAGCATACCTCCATTATACATACACTGTATAGCAATCATACCTCCATTATACATACACTGTACAGCAAGCATACCTCTATTATACATACACTGTACAGCAATCATACCTCCATTATACATACACTGTGACTGTACAGCAATCATACATCCAATCCATTAATAATGGATTGGATGTATGATTGTTGTACAGTCACAGACACAGTGTATGTATAATGGATGTATGATTGCTGTACAGTGTATGTATAATGGACAGGGCTGTCTTTAATTTTGATTGGACCCTGGGCAAGCAATTTTTTGGGGGGCCCCCCGGTCCCCCACCCCCATCCCACACACACTCGGGATCAGTACAGGATCAGTAATGTAATGTATGTACACAGTGACCTCACCAGCAGAATAGTGAGTACAGCTCTGGAGAGAAGGTGTGTGTCTGCTGAGCTCCAGAGTTTCCCAGAGAAGCAGTGATTTTCTTCCACCCCTCCCCAGGTGTGTGGCAGACACCTGGGTAGGTTTTCCTGCTATGGAGCCCCGGGAAGCTGGGGCTTCATCTTGCACCCCCCCCCCCCCCCCGTTCTCGGCTGGCGGGGTGTGCAAAGGAAAATGCAACAGCCAGTAGTCAGGATGGGGTGAGGAGATCCACCAGGGTCCACAGCCATGTGGGGCCCCCTCCCCGACCTCAGCTGGGAGCTGCAAAGCTTCCAGCAGAAGCTCATCCAGGCAGCGGAGTGGAAAGTCTGCATCATAGTTACATAGTTACAAAGTTACATAGTTAGTATGGTTGAAAAAAGACATACGTCCATCAAGTCCAACCAGGGGATTGAAGGGAAGGATGTAAGGGGATAAGGGAAAGGGATGTAGTTTTATAATTCTGCATAAGCTTTAATGTTATTTTGTTCCAGGAATGTATCTAACCCTGTTTTAAAGCTGTTAATTGTTCCTGCTGTGACCAGTTCCTGAGGTAGACCGTTCCATAAATTCACAGTCCTCACGGTAAAGAAGGCGTGCCGCCCCTTTAGACTAAACCTTTTCTTTTCCAGACGGAGGGAGTGCCCCCTCGTCCTTTGGGGGGGTTTAACCTGGAACAGTTTTTCTCCATATTTTTTGTATGGGCCATTAATATACTTATATACGTTTATCATATCCCCATATCCAGCCTGTTTCCTCAGAACCCCAGCAATGGGGGGTAAAGGGGCCCAAAGAATCCCTGGCCAGCTTTGGGTCCAAAATCCAGGCCAAGATGGCTCAGTATGAACAGCTCGGAAAACAACTAAGAGGCCTCAGAGAGGAGCTGAAGTTTGCAAGACTGTTGAGACCCAATTAGCTCCGAGCAGGCTATAACTACCCCTCCCCCTTACTACAATAATTAATTAAATAATAACTGACACAACAACAATTCAACTTTTCCGTGGGTGGGGATCGGCCACAGCTTTATTTATAAAATTACTTATATAAATAACAATTTAACTGTAACAAAGACACCGATTGGCTTCTTGCCAACCCGAGAGGTGCTGCCACACTATCCTGTGTGGAGGTCTACCCCGGGTTGACCCCGCTTTCACCGTCTTCTTACCGCCAAGCTGTGACTTACAATAAACAGAGATACAAAAAGGGAGGGAGGGAGGGCAAAACTCCGGGTCCTGGGCAGATTGAGGGGGGAAGGGAGGCACCACAGCTATAAATACCCAGGGGAGGGCCTTTGAAAGCCCGGGAAACTATTAGACCCCTGATTGGTGCACTCCTTCCCCCCCCACCCATGGGACATACCACTATAGTTAGCAACAAGTTTTTACAGGCGGGGGAGGGGGCTAAAAAACATTGCCTGTATATTTCTTAACCCCTTAACTGCTCACCAGTCAGGGGGCAAGCTAGTTATGCACAGCTTGCCCCTCCAGACTGTTGAGACCCAATTAGCTCCGAGCTGGCTATAACTACCCCTCCCCCTTACTACAATAATTAATTAAATAATAACTGACACAACAACAATTCAACTTTTCCGTGGGTGGGGATCGGCCACAGCTTTATTTATAAAATTACTTATATAAATAACAATTTAACTGTAACAAAGACACCGATTGGCTTCTTGCCAACCCAAGAGGTGCTGCCACACTGTCCTGTGTGGAGGTCTACCCCGGGTTGACCCCGCTTTCACCGTCTTCACCGTCCACCAAGAGATACTGGATAGCCAACACCTGGGGCCAACTCAGCCCCCCGAACACACCCAACACATTTCCTCTCCAGGAAAGTCGCCCAACACATTTCCTCTCCAGGAAATTCTCCCAACACATAACCTCTCCAGGAAATCCGAGGTACCTGCCGCCAGGTCCTATGTTTTTGCATTTTATTTTATTTTTGTAATTTTTATTTTTTTTGTATTCACTAACTCTTGTGTGAACTCATTTCTCAGACTCGCCCATACACCGAAGAGTGCCGCAGCACTCGCACCACCTTGCGGAAAGCCGCTCGCAAAACAAAAACACATGTGGGAAACATCAAACTGGGCGAAAATAGCAACGCAACAAGCAGATCGCCCGCGCCCCACGCGCTGCGCTACCCTCTCCGGAAACTGAGCCCTCTCCACCGACACAAAAAGAGAGCGAATCCCAAACTCACAACACCCCCTCCTACAAAGAGAAGCCAAAACCCAAAACAGACAATCGAGGGCGGGGAGCATAAAAGAAAAAGAGGTGGGGGGGGAGGCCCCCACCGCAGTCCAATCAACAATAGGACGACAACAGGAAAAAACAGTCATTCGTGGACCCTCATGCAGCACAAGCTGTGTGTCCCAGATCGCCTAAGCAATCTCGGACCGACGGACCTGAAAACGCACAAAATAGGCACCCAAAAACACATCAGACACCCAAGTGTCATGGAAGGAGACGAGGAGAAAGAAAGTGCCCCATCCACCTAGCCCCGAAAAAAGCCAGCGCAAAACCTCGGATCAGAAAAAACGACGCAAAAGCGACAACCAAAAATCCGACCCACAGCCGCCACCAAGCGACCCAAAAACTGATAGGAAAAAATGGTCGCCGACAGCAAGGCCACCCGCTCACGGGCCCAGCCCCTAGGTATACACCAACATCCCACCAACCGCAAAGCAGAAAAGAAAAATCACCCCCCGTCATGCGGCAACCTCACCCCACTGGATCGCAGCACAGTGGGAAAGCACCCTTTTTTTTTTTTTTTTTTTTTTTTTTTTTTTTTTTGCACTGAGTAGTAGGTGATTCACATGAACAGGTGAAGATACCCAGCGTCACATACTAAGAATGTTAATTGGATACATGCAGAATACAGCCCAAATCTCGAACGTCCTTGGATAGGAGACACAGCAGTTAACTTATTTTATCACAGCCTATCAAAACGAAATAGGAAGTCAAACAGCAGAACCTTGTAGGTACAAAAAACAAAACCCCTATCCACAGACACACTTGGAACCTTCGGGACCCTCCTTGACTGTAGACATCCCGGCCTCCACACCAACCCCAACTACTCGCAAGCGCCTCACCGTGAGTGCGACCAAGTCGCAGGAGCCACTAAAGCGGACCAAGAAATACACCAATCTCCACGATGACCCACAGGCCGAAAATTTAACCACAACTGTATCACTCAGTCCTACCCCGGGACCCGAACCCGAGGTGGTCTCCCATTCCACAGCCACATGAGCAAACCTTCCGACTCCACCCGAGGGAGCAACCTCCGGAACCACTGCCAGAGAACGGGACAAAGCGTCAACACCCAATACCGACCCCAGGGAGTACAGCCGCAAAATAAACCTTATCTCCAAACAGCGAAGCACTAGGTGCAACAAGCCGAGCGCAGGAAGAAAGCCGAAAGAAAAAAATAACAGTGACAACGCCCCAAATGTCAGACCGACAAAACGCCCCCGATCACTCAAATCACACCCAAAAAAGAAAAGCATCACCAAATTATAGCGCAATCAAGCACAGGGGCCACGCCAACCCACACAGTACCGTTACAATCCTAGAACATGAACTGCTGAAGCAAGCACCCAAAGTCCCACAACCAACACCAAAGGAAAAAGCACAAACAAAAAACCCAAGCATGGCAGAAACCCACTGACTACCAAGACACTCAGTAGTAAACCACCCTGCAGCACCACTGGAAAACCAAAACACCACACCAACAACCAACCAAACCAGCCACACCCGGGAACAGAGCGAGCTCTCCATGAGCTGCAACGGGGGACTGAAAGCAGGCCTGTCCACTGCATCACGCCTGAAAAAAACCCAACCAACCGGAACGTCAGCCCTTAGTGCACCAGGGGCACATATGCGGGGGCACAGATACCACACACCCTCGGCGGCCAGAGACAACCTGCAGGAAAAAACTCCGCCCTGAACCACATTCCACGTGGAACATTCAGTAAACCAGCAAGGACCGGAACCGGGGCACATAGCGAGCCCTGAAGAAACCAAAACAGAGAAAACGCAATTACTCCCTGACCATAGGAAAGCAGCAAACCAAGGCCAACAAGGCATGCGGAAGACATGCTAATCTCCTCAAAATCGTTCCAATTTTAACATACATGCTGCCGAAGCGAGCACAAAATATGGACGCTTCACAAATTTGCATGTCAGCCTTGCAGCAACAAACCACACCCCAACAAGTGTAGAGCACAGGAGAATCACCCTCCGGAATACCACCACGAACAGAAGAAACCACACAGGCAAGACAAACGGAGACACAAGCAAAACCTACCCCCAGAGACTCAAGCGAAACCTACCCTCCGCCACATCAGCCAAAGCACCCAGCACGACATACAGGAGTCCCATGCCTACATGAGATTGGGCGAAACAGGAAAAAACAGCAGACAAATATACTAGGACAATGGAGCAGCGGAGAGAGACTACAACTTAAGATGGAGAGATAAACCAAACAAAGGGGAGGAAAACCCAAAGAAACAAAACCGTGACTGGGTGGCAGCCACCGATTCAGGAAAAGGAACATGCCTACGGGAGCTAAGTCAGCAAAACCCCGGCCACCTAGAGCGTAAGGCCAAAAGACCACACACCCAAGCGCGCACCGCAGAAAATGATACCCTACCAAAGCACCCCGTCAAGAAGAGACGTACCCAACTCACAACCAGAGACCAACACAGATATACACCCATATCCGAGACCCAAACTCAACAAACACACGGGAACAAAAGGACGAACACTACACAGACGTAGCAATAAGCACACAAACCAGGGAAGGGGCAAAGCCCCACATCAGAAGACTCACCAATTCCAGAAAATGGAGAAGCACAACAGAGGGAGGAACCACTTCACCACCGCCGCAGGCGTGGGACAAGGCACGCTGGAGACCGCCGGGTCGCGGGCACTCGGCCGCCGCACGGAACGGCGCCGGAAACCACGCCGGGAAAACAGCAGTAGAGGACTCCGAGGGAGAACCCTGCGGGAAGAACCGAAACACCTACTCCCCGCAGGTGAACAGAAGGCCCAAAAAACACCGCCTGTGCCGCCCCCCAGGACCAGAGCGAGAGCGGCGACAAATACGTCTATGCCCCCATCCGGCCCCAGAGGGGGGAAGAGCAACACGAAATCAGGGGAGCACTCCCTACCCCTCCACGGGGGGCATTGGAGAGGCAGGAGGAAGGAGGACAGCAGTGGCAGCAGTGGGGGAAGGGGGGGGGTTGGGAACTCGGGGCAGAGAGGTGATGGGGAGGCGTGGGGGGGGCGCAATGGATGCAAGAACCATGGGGAGCACTGGAAGAGCACGAGGAAAAAGGGGGAGGGGCAGCAGCAGCAGTGGGCAGGGGGGGAGTGCTAGTGTGGTGGGGGTAAGGAGCCGGGCAATGGAGTGGGGACGGTATGAGTGCTCATATAGTTGGCGTTGTGATCTGAAGCTGTCCGCAGTACCATTGTCGTTTCGATCAGAGTTTGAGATCGCTGTTTTTCATATTTACGGTATAAAAAGGGGTCAAAAATACGCTATTTTGGACTGTGAAATTTATTTATTCAAGTAATATTACTTATTTATGTATTTTATTCATTAATTAATAAATTTGTAATGTTTTTTTTTTTTTTTTTTTTTTTATATTATACACGTACGCCATAGACGGAGCGCCTTAAATGACTATATTTATTAATTAATTTATTTATTTTTTTATACTACGGACATGTAGGCACGTGGCGATACCACACGTGTATGTTGTTGTAATATACAGTATTTTATGTATTATTATTTTATTTATAGATTTTAATTTTTTATCATTACTATTATGGTATTTTTCTTTTCTTTTCTTTTTCTTTTTTTTTTTTATTATTAATTTTTATTTTTTATTTTATTTTATGATGTGGAAAAGGGGGGTGATCAAACGTGTAAAATTGCAAGGGTTAAAAGATCTTTATTAACTTAACTATTCAAATACTTCAACAGTTTTTTGTTTTTTTTTGCAATGCTATAGCTCCCCTAGGAGCTATAACACTGCACACACTGAACCTGACACCGATCACTTGCCATGTAGTAACATGGCAATGATCGGTGTTATCAATGATTGATTGCTCAAGCCTGAATTTCAGGCTTGGAGCAATCAATTGAGGAGCGGACGCGCAGGAGGCAGGTGAGTGACCCTCCTGCTGCGTCCCAGCTGATCGGGACATCGCGATTTTATCGCGATGGTCCCAATCAGCCCGCTGAGCAGCCGGGATGCGTTCAATTACATTTTCAGACGCGGCGATGACTTTGATCGCCGCGTCTGAAAAGGTGATGCCGGACATCTGCCAGATCGGCGATGTCCGGCATTATCAGGGGTCCTGGTCGCTAATAGCAACTGGGACCCAACAGCTATAATGCGCGCTCACTATGTGAGCGCGGATTATAGCTGGGGACGCGCAAATGGACGTTAATAAACGTCCATTTGCGCAAACGTTAAAGGGGGTTAAAACAGCAGCAGCCACCCAGGGGCCGCCACCTCCAGAGCGGAGGGGACAAACAGGCGGGAGGGGGGGTTATGGTAAGGACCGCAACGGGGGGGGAGGCAGACGAAGGGGACCGCAACAGGGGGGAAAAAAGAGACGGACGGGGCAAGTAGGTAATCAGAGCCTGCTCCAGGAGCACCCAGGAGAGAGGGATCAAAGTACAGGCAGGGGAGAGGGCAAAAGAACGGGACAGGGCTCAAAGGGATTACAGTGGGAAAGGAGGGCAGGACTGATAAGAGGTCCGCCAGCCTCCTGAACCCGCCAAGGGTGCAACAGGAGGGGAGGCCAGCTCAGCCACAAGGGAGCATGCCAGCCCTCACCCATCTGCTCCATCCAGGCCACAAATAAGGGGCAGACACATACCAGCCAGCAGTCAAAACTCCGGGTCCTGGGCAGATTGAGGGGGAAAGGGAGGCACCACAGCTATAAATACCCAGGGGAGGGCCCCTGAAAGCCCGGGAAACTATTAGACCCCTGATTGGTGCACTCCTTCCCCCCCACCCATGGGACATACCACTATAGTTAGCAACAAGTTTTTACAGGCGGGGGAGGGGGCTAAAAAACATTGCCTGTATATTTCTTAACCCCTTAACTGCTCACCAGTCAGGGGGCAAGCTAGTTATGCACAGCTTGCCCCTCCAGCTACCAAGCAAACAATGCAGCAAAGACCAAGAGGGCAGCATTTTCCACCAAGGTGAGAGCTCTGAAGAAACAGGTGGATGAGATTGTTAGGCTGAGATCGGACATTGTGGAGGGAGGTGGTATACTCAGCGAGAGACTTGTGAACAAGGATCGTTTCTCCAGCATGAAGGTCTCAGGACAAGTGAGTAACCAAGATGACTGCCAGAGTGAGGAGGAAGAGATGGAGGGAGGTGAGGAGGGGGATTAGAGTGAGGGGGATATGGATACTGGACCTGTGTGTACCACCACTACTGTTACCCCAGACCCCCCACTTACCCTCAGTGAGGACTATGTAAACCCGGCTCAGGTGGCCTTACCTCCCTCCAGTGAGGAGGATGATGATGATGATGACGGCAGTGACTGCAGTGATGGAAGCGGCTTGGCAGATGGGGGTCTCCTGCGGGCAATTGTTATGCAGGAGTCCCCCACCCGTCTGGAAAACTTTTCCTTCGGGGATGATTTGGGCCCAGAGGAGAAGGGAAAGAAGAAGAAGAAAGGAAAGGGCAAGAAGAGGAAGAAGACACAAGGAGTTAAGTTTGTCTTTTCTCCCTTCCAGCAGTCTGGGTCGGCTGAAAAGGGTGCTGGGTCCCCCAATCTGCCAGACCCCGTTTCTGTAGTGGAGCGGGGCCAGCATGGGGGATACAGTAGCGCACCCAAAATGGCCGCGGGTGCTATAGAAAAAAAAGGGCACCCTCCTGTGAGGGGGGAGGGTGTCCAGGCACCGGAAAATGGCGGCAGATTCACCCGTTCGGGGGGCGGTCCCCTGGTTGAAGTGGGCGGTACAGGTCCTGGCACCGCAGGGCACTCTCCTGTGAGGGGGGGGGGGGGGGAGTGTCCGGGCGCTGGACCTTGTTGGTTCAGGGGGCGGTCCCCTAGGTGGCGTGGTTGATACTGGTTCTGGCGCCAGGGGGCACTCCGCTATAAAGTGGGAGGTTCCCTGCACATCAGCTGTAGCGGGAGTTAGTCCGGAGGGACAGTCTTTTTGTGAGGGGGAGTGGCCACCCATTTCAGAGGCGGAGCCTGTGTCTGCACCCAAAGACACAGGAAGAAAGAACTATGCAGCACCAATCCTGAAACCGGCAACCCTTAAACATGAAGCAAAAGACCCAGCCAGCCCAGTCTGTAACACTCCAAGGGAGAGTGAACGCAAGAGTGAAAGTGAAAGGAAAAATGTGAATAAAAATGGTAATGTGCAGAATGTGAGTTATAGTGGTGTGCATGGGAGGAGTTGTGGTAGCAGTGTTGATGAGGGGGGTGCAAGTAGTGTGCAAGAGAGGGGTGCAAGTAGTGTGCAAGAGAGGGGTGCAAGAGGAGTGCAAGAGAGGCGTGCAAGTGTAGTCCAAGAGAGGGGTGCTAGTGAAATACAGGTGAGGAGTGGTAGTGGAATGACAGAGAGAGGTGTTATGGCTGTTAAGAATAAGGGTCCAGGTTTGGCCTCTGGGTCAGTTCCTGGTTCGACTGCCCCCCCGGTAGTGGCTGCTTCTCAGAGAAGCTATGCCAGCGTCACTGCCGGGGGATCAGGGGGATCCCCATCTCCGTCTGGCTCTGGGGGTCACTTGCAACAGCGCCTCCTGGAGGCTCTACGTAGGGGAGACAGGTCAATCCATGTAGAGGGGAGGGGTGAGGTTGACCTGTCTTTTTGGATAGAAAGACATGGCTTAGGCGCCTTCCGAGAACAAAACGGGGAGGTGGTCTGGTCCCTCCCGACATCCGGCCAGGAAAGTGGCCGTAGGAATGTGGTCCGTTTAGTGTGGAGGGGCGAAGATGCGCGTCCGCCTCGGGGTAAGGTGGTTGAGCTCCTCCTCCGGATGGAATTCAGGGCAAGTGACATCTTTGCCCTGATCCACCCCTATGGTACTTCCGAGTTTGACATCAGCTTTGTTCGGCCAGAGGGTCTGGAACTTTTCTGGTCGAATTATGAGGTGGTGAAAAGCGAGTCCGGCTGGCGGGATTTCGCCGTAAAGGCGATATCCCGTCAGAATCTGGCCAAGAAAGTGACCGTTTTGACACGTAACGAGTCACTATCTTGCTATGACATTATGACCTGGCTTAGCCGATATGGGGATGTGACGGACATGCCAAAAAAGAACTATGACGAACATGGGATCTGGTCTGGGGCCTGGACGTTTTCCGTCAAACTGAAGCGTTCGGGGAGCACTGTTGCCCACATCCCATCAGCTGCTTTTCTTGGGAGAGACAGAATCCAAGTTTTCTACCAGGGGCAGCCCAAGGTCTGTCACAGGTGTGGCAGCCCCACTCACTTTAGCGCAGCCTGTACCGTGCAGGTCTGTGCACTGTGCGGTGGGGTAGGTCATCTTGCCGCATCCTGTAGGCAGATCAGGTGTCATCTGTGTGGTGTCTTAGGACACCCTTTCAGCCGTTGTCCTAGCGCCTTTGCCCGTGCGACGGTCACCTTGGCTGGGGAGAGCAGTAACGTTGCCTCAGCTGGGGAGGGCACGGGTGCGGGTGAAGGTGCAACAGGGTCAGTGAAGAGGAAAAGTCCCGCCAGGCTGAGGCGGGAGGCTAATCGGAGAAGGAGCAGGGAACTGGAGAGTTCCCATGTGGCAGGGGTAGCTTCTGGCCCTGCTCCTGAGGTTAGTCCTGAAACTGCTGAGACCCTGGGGGAGAATGTGCTGGAAGAGGAAATGGGGAGAATCTGTAAAGAAGAGGGCAGCAAGGCCGATCTTTCCGATTCCTCCCACTGTGAAAGTGTGGATGAGGAGGGTGAAGAGAGGCCAAAAAAGAAGGGCAGTAAAGGGAGAAAGAAGAGGTCGGAGCCCTCTAGTCCCCGTGCTGCGGACCAGGTCCCAAGCGGAAGCTTACCTGCCCCCCCTCTGATTGATCTGTCTAACCGGTACTCTGTCCTTGAAGACATCTCCTCCCCCTCCTTGAAGGGGGGGGTCAGGGATGGGGTGCCTGAAGTGGGGGAGCCTCCAGGGGGAACTGGGCCCTGTCCTGATGGGGCAATTTCCGCAGGGGATGGGGCCAAATCGGAGCCAGGCGGAGATGGGGATTATAAAATGGACCAGTCAGAATCAAAAAAACGGTCCAAAGACAAGGAAGCCTCCTCATCTGGGGATGAGGGGGTAAAGAAGAAACAAAAATGAGGGGGTTAGGGCCGTCTATCTCAATCACCCATGATGGCGGCACTCACCCCATTGACACTGGCATCTATTAACTGTGCCAGTATAAAGTCTGATACGGCTAGATTCGCAGCCTTTGATTTTCTCGGCCGTGTTGAAGCCGATATTTTGTATCTGCAGGAGACCAGGTTGTCAGATCTTGCCTCTCTGGTAAAAGCCAGGAGAGAGTGGAGGCGTGGCCCCTCCCACTGGTCTCTTGCGGCTGAGCCGTATAGTGGGGTGGCGGTCCTTTTTACCGCTCCTGTTGAATGCAGACGGGTTATTGAGTTAGAAATGGGGAGGTGCCTGATCTTAGATGTCCTCATGAAGGGGCAAGAGCTCCGGCTTATTAACATCTACGCCCCACAAACCAAGTGGGGCCGCAAAGATCTCTTTATGAGGATTAAGCCCTTTCTTTTTACAAGCCGACAGGTGATCTTTGGAGGGGATTTCAATACTGTCAAAAGGTCCCAAGATAGGAGAGGCTCCAATGATCGGTTGGCTTATGATAGCATAGCTCTCAATAGCATAGTTAGGGTAGCTCGCCTAGAGGACGCCCACATCCGGAGCCCCTCAGGCCACGCGGGTTTCACCTATCATCGAGGTAGCTGCAGGTCTAGAATAGACAGGTTTTATTTGAAGGAGGAAGCTGTCTCTTCTGCAGTGTCCGTGGTTGAGGTGGAGTTCTCCGATCACTGTATGATTTTGTTTTCCCTGAATGTTTCAGAGACCCCTCGGATGGGTAAAGGTTATTGGAAGCTGAATTAGTCCCTCCTGGAGGAAGCAGAGGTAAGACAGTCCTTTGAGGATTTTCTTCAGAGTCAGGTACCTTTACTGGGCCTATGTAGTAGTAAGTCAGAGTGGTGGGAGATATTCAAGAAGCGGGTTGCGGGGTTCTTCCGCCAGCTCTCGAGCCTCAGGTCCCTGAATAGGTATCGCCTGTATCAGGGACTGAGGAGGAAACTCGAGCTTCTCGTCTCGACTGGAGGTAGCCGGGAGGATATCTCCAGAGTGAAGTCCTTGCTGATGAGGTGTCAGTACGATAGGCACGCATCTTTGGTTTTTGAGAGGGATTTCGGGAAGTACCGCTCGCCCGACCCTTACAGAAACTGTAAGATGTCAGTGAGTAGTAAAGTCATTTCAGGACTGATTGATAGTACAGGATCTCTGAATCGGTCCAGATCAGGGATCTTGGAGGTCGTCAGATCCTTCTACTCGCATCTCTTGGGAAGGAAGGATCTAGATCGAGACGGGATGTCGGCTTTCCTGGCTGAAACCATTCCTGAGCCAGGGGTAGACCCCTCTCTTGATGTTTTGGCAAAAAAAATCAGGGAAGAGGAAGTGAGACTGGCGATTGAGGGGCTTGCCCCCAAAAAGTCACCAGGTCCGGATGGCTTAACATCCGAGTGGTACAAGACCTTTAAGGAGTCTTTAGCTCCCCTCTTGACTGAGGTATTCAATGAGTGTCTCTCCTCGGGCACTCTGCCGAAGTCAATGAGGAGGTCAGCCCTGATTCTTCTCTCAAAGGGTAAAGATCCCAGCCATATTGAGAATTGGAGGCCCATAGCTCTTCTCAATACGGACAGGAAGCTTCTGGCAGAGATACTGTTTAATCGGCTGGTGAAGTTTGCACCCCGGCTCCTTTCGGGGGCCCAGCACTGCTCTGTTCCAGGCCAAAGCACCTTAAGTGCTGTTCTCGGTGTCCGGGAGGCAGTGGAGCGGAGTAGTGCAGGTCTCTGGAAGGGGTACTTGCTGTCCCTGGATCAGGCCAAAGCATTTGATCGGGTGAACCACGAGTACCTCTGGTCCGTCCTCCTGAGATATGGCTTACCGTGTGCTTTTATTAATTGGCTTAAGACCTTATATGCAGGGGCAGAGAGTTTCCCGCTGGTGAACGGGTGGTCTGGCCGCTCTTTTGAGGTGGGGTCCGGAGTCCGTCAGGGTTGTCCTTTGAGCCCGCTTTTATACGTGTTCGCAATTGATCCCTACGTCCGGAGGGTAGATTGTGGGCCGTTGGCGGGAGTCGGGATGAGTCTGGCGGAACTGGATGTCGCCCAGAGAGTGGTGGCGTACGCTGATGATGTCACCATTTTCGTTTCCTCGAGAGAGGAGGTCGATGTGGTGATGTCGGAGGTGGAACGCTACTCGGAGGCATCCGGGTCTAAGATCAACCGGGATAAGTGTGAAAGTCTCTGGCTGGGAGGGGGAGATCCCACTTTTGATCTCCCGGACACCCTCCCAGGGCCCCAAGACTCAGCAAAAATTCAGGGCATCACATTCGGCCAGGATGATTATCCCACCAAAAACTGGGATGGTAAGCTACAGGATGCCACTCATAGGGTGGATCAGTGGAAGGGTTGGTCTATGACCCTCAGGGAAAGGGTACACCTGATCAAATCGTATCCTGCTCCCCTTGTTTATCTATCTTGGCAGTGTATGTATCTTGCCAGATGCCTACTACACTAGGATCTACAGCCTGTTTTTCCAACTGTTATGGGGGAACAGGATGAACCTAGTCAAGAGAGAGGTTCCGTACCGCACAAGGAGACTAGGGGGTTTATCTATGGTAAACCCTGTGGTGTTCTTAACAAACACCTTCTTGAAAGCTAACATTTCAAACCTCTGGTCAGAGAGGGCTCCTCCGTGGGTACTCTCCTGCAGGGAATGGTTTCGGCCTTTCTTCCAGGAATGGGAGACAGGAGGGCAAGTGAAGGACCTCCGTACGCCCCATGGGCATCTTCCGGCTTACGCTACCCCGACTCTGAAGGCGATACGTCGGTGGGGTCTGGGAGTGTGGGAGATCAGGACCCAGTCAAGGCAGTTCCTTGACAAACGGGTTCTGTTGACCCACTTCCAGAAGCCTCTGGCGCTCAGGGACTGCACAGGTCGGGATCTGAGGGTGGGGTTGTATCTCTTAAATATGAAAAGGATCCCCCAGAAGTTTTGGGACTTGGCCTGGCGCTGCTTTCAGGGGAAGCTATATGTGAGGGACAATTTGAAGTGCAGGAGATCTGATGACCGGGGATGTCCCCGAGAAGAGTGCGGGGACATGCTGGAAAGCATGGACCATTTCCTGCTTCATTGTCCCTTTAATATAAGGGTCTACAACCGGGTGGGCGCTTCCATCGGCTGGAGTCAACTAGGGTCAGTTTATCTTTAGGGATAATGGTAGGGTGAGAGGTAGGGTGCAGTTAGGGAAAGAATATACATTTTGTATGTATCAGGATTGCCTTCCTTCTTCCTGGTGGTGGGCTAATGCATGTGCACCCTAGCTTTTTGTTTTGTTTTCAGATGCTATGGTTATGAAGGGCTTACAGGCACCGAACTTGGGCCTAAAGTGGGTTGTATTGTTTGCTTATGTATGTTAAAGCTGGTAATGGTTAAGTTGGTTGGGAGGAGTTCTAGGTTGGGAGGGTATATTTGTGGGTGGTGGTGGTCTTTTCTTTTGGTGGACCTGGCATGGGTCAGTTGTGGACTGGACATTGAGGACTATGAACTGTATGGAAAAAACTCTGACCCATGTACAGGAGGGCGGGTGGTGTGGGTGAAGGGTCAGTTTACTGTAGAATGTTCTTTTATATTTGTAGGTGTGTTTTATGTTTATTTACAGGTGTATATAGTTTGTGTATAGTATTGTACATAGTAGTGTATATAGTTAGTTATGTATATAGTATGTATAATGTTATGTTATAAAAAAAAATTTTTTTTTTTTTTTTTTTTTAAGTATATAGTATTTATAGTAGAGATAGACATGGCAGTCGAACCAGTTTTGTTTTTGTAGTAATGTTTCTTTAGTATCCCGTTGTGGATTTATTTTCTTTGGTTTATATATGTAGTATGTAGTAAAGATGTGTGTAAGCATGTGTGTATTGTGTTTTCTGTGATATTTTCCCGAGTTTGGGTATTTTGAGTTGAATTTAATTTATTTATTTATTTATTTTTGGTTTCTTGGTTAAATGTAGTTAATATATGGATATATATGTGTGCATGTGTGAGTGTGGTATAGTGTTGTTATTATTATTATAATTATTATTATTATTATTTAAAAAAAAAAACATGGTGTGCAGTGTGAGTGCTTGTTGTGTTTTCTATTTGTAATTTATGATTTTTCCCGAGTTTGGGTGTTTTGAGTTAAAGCGAAATAGTGCTATATTTATGTTTCTTATGAGTGTGTTGTTTGGCTATGAAAGGTGTAGTTATAATATTTCTAGTTCTAGTAGGAAAGCTGGGCTAGCCGGTTAGGCAGGATTTTTGTTCTTTTATTTAAATGTAAAGTTTGGGTTTATGTTATTTCATGTTGTTGTTTTCCGTTATGGCAAAGTTGTGCTGGTTTATGTTTTGTTATGATTTGTATTTTTCTAATAAAAGATTTACAGGATATAACTCAGGATCAGTACAGGATAAGTAATGTATGTACACAGTGACCTCACCAGCAGAATAGTGAGTACAGCTCTTTAGAATAATACAGGATATAACTCAGGATCAGTACAGGATAAGTAATGTAATATATGTACATAGTGACCTCACCAGCAGAATAGTGAGTACAGCTCTTTAGAATAATACAGGATATAACTCAGGATCAGTACAGGATACGTACGGGGGAGGGGATTATCAGATTATGCAAGTGAGGGGAGGATACCCCCGGCGGTGGGTCCCTTGCTGCGGCCTTGATCCTGGAAGCGGCCGTGTGGGGACTGAGAGGAGCGGGAGACTCTCTATGCTCCGCTCTTCTCTATGATGCCGCCCGTGACGTTGCACCACACGTCACGTCACGTGACCATCTCCCAGACAGCCATTGCGGTACTGGCTGCCTGGGAATGAGTGACGGCGGCGGCGAACATAAAAAGGTAGCGTGCGGCGCAAACCCGCCCCCCCGCCCACTCCTACTAACATTTTGGCCGGGCCCCTGACGCCTGGCCCGCCAGCCTTTATCAGCTTTATGGGGCAAAAGGGGAGAGCTGCTTTTGGGCCCCCAGGAATTACAGGGCCCGGTGCAGCTGCCCCTTTTGCTCCACACCCGGCACACCCTGTGCGCACGCCTATGAGTGTACATGGGTGACAGAGGGGTGTAGAGGAGTGTACATGAGTGACAGAGGGGTGTAGAGGAGTGTACATGGGTGACAGAGGGGTATAGAGGAGTGTACATGGGTGACAGATGGGTGTACATGGGTGACAGAGGGTTGTAGAGAAGTGTAAATGGGTGACAGGGGTGTAGAGAGGTGTACAAGGGTGATAGATGGGTGTAGAAGAGTGAACATGGGTGACGGGGGCATAGGGGTGACAGAGGGGTGGACAGGGGGTGGACATGGGTGACAGGAGGGTGGAGAGGGGAGACAGGGGGTCAGAGGGGTGGACAAGGGGGTAATAGAGGGACAGGAGTGACAGAGGGGTGGACTGGGGTAACAAAGGGACAGATGGGTGAACAGGAGGGTGGACATGGGTGACAGAGTGGGGGTGGACATGGGTGACGGGGGGTGGACATGGGTGACGGGGAGGATTACATGGGTGACGGGGGAGGGATTACATGGGTGACGGGGGAGGGATTACATGGGTGACGGGGGAGGGTGGACATGGGTGACAGGGAGGGTGGACATGGGTGACAGGGAGGGTGGACATGGGTGACAGGGAGGGTGGACATGGGTGACAGGGAGGGTGGACATGGGTGACAGGGGCGTTGGACATGGGTGACAGGGAGGGATTACATGGGTGACAGGGAGGGATTACATGGGTGACAGGGAGGGATTACATGGGTGACAGGGAGGGATTACATGGGTGACAGGGAGGGATTACATGGGTGACAGGGAGGGATTACATGGGTGACTGAGGGGTGGACATGGGTGACTGAGGGGGTGGACATGGGTGACAGGGGGGGTGGACATGGGTGACAGAGGGGTGTACATGGGTGACAGGTGTGTAGAGGAGTGTACATGGGTGGCAGAGGGGTACAGAGGAGTGTACATGGGTGACAGATGGGTGTACATGGGTGACAGAGGGTTGTAGAGAAGTGTAAATGGGTGTCAGAGGGGTGTAGAGAGGTGTACAAGGGTGATAGATGGGTGTAGAAGAGTGAACATGGGTGACGGGGGCATAGGGGTGACAGAGGGGTGGACAGGGGGTGGACATGGGTGACAGGAGGGTGGAGAGGGGAGACAGGGGGTCAGAGGGGTGGACAAGGGGGTAAAAGAGGGACAGGAGTGACAGAGAAGGGTGGACTGGGGTAACAAAGGGACAGATGGGTGAACAGGAGGGTGGACATGGGTGACAGAGTGGGGGTGGACATGGGTGACAGGGGGTGGACATGGGTGACGGGGGGGATTACATGGGTGACGGGGGAGGGATTACATGGGTGACGGGGGAGGGATTACATGGGTGACAGGGAGGGTGGACATGGGTGACGGAGGGTGGACATGGGTGACAGGGAGGGTGGACATGGGTGACAGGGAGGAAGGACATGGGTGACAGGGGGGGTGGACATGGGTGATAGGGGGGGTGGACATGGGTGACAGGGGGGGTGGATATGGGTGACAGGGGGGGTGGACATGGGTGACAGGGGGGTGGACATGGGTGACAGGGAGGGATAACATGGGTGACGGGGAGGGATTATATGGGTGACAGGGAGGGATTACATGGGTGACAGGGAGGGATTACATGGGTGACTGAGGGGGTGGACATGGGTGACTGAGGGGGTGGACATGGGTGACAGGGAGGGATTACATGGGTGACAGGGAGGGATTACATGGGTGACGGGGGGGTGGACATGGGTGACTGGGGGGGTGGACATGGGTGACTGGGGGGGTGGACATGGGTGACTGGGGGGGTGGATATGGGTGACAGGGAGGGTGGACATGGGTGACAAGGAGGGTGGAAATGGGTGACAGGGAGGGTGGAAATGGGTGACAGGGGGGGTGGACATGGGTGACAGGGGGGGTGGACATGGGTGACTGGGGGGGTGGACATGGGTGACTTGGGGGGTGGACATGGGTGACTGGGGGGGTGCACATGGGTGACTGGAGGGTGGACATGGGTGACAGGGAGGGTGGACATGGATGACAGGGGGGGATTACATGGGTGACATGGAGGGATTACATGGGTGACAGGGAGGGATTACATGGGTGATAGAGATGGACAGGGAGGTAAACAAGGCAGATATGGCTGACAGGGGGGGGTGGACATGGGTGATAGAGATGGACAGGGAGGTAAACAAGGCAGACGTGGCTGACAGGGGGGGTGGACATGAGTGACGGGGTCGGGGGGGAGGGGTAGAGTGTGGACCTGGGTGACGGTGGGGGGATTTAGACAGGGTTGAGAAGGTGAACAGAGGGGTGGAAAGGGTACGGTACCTTAAGCAAGCCGGCCCGCACAGCTTGCAGTTCCACAGGAGGCACGGGAGTACGGCGCTGGTGCAGCTCGTTCCGCCCCAGGGCACCATATCCGGCTCACTGCGCCGCAAGGGAGAGGGGGACGGAGGGGGACACAGGAGACGGAGAGTGAAGGAGGGGGATGCGGGGGACACAGGGAACAGATGGGGAAGGAGGGGAACACGGGTCACGCGGCAGACGCAGGGGACGGAGGGGAACACAGGAAACGCAGGAGATAGAGGGGGACGCTGTGTGCGCAGTGCGCACGCAGACTTCCCTTCCCCCCTGCGCCGTCAGGCCGGGGCGGGACATTTAAAAAAAAATAATAGTAAAAAATAAAAAAAATCACGGCAAAATCCAGCGGCACCACGGGCAGTGCTGAACGGCACACACGTGTGCCGCGGCACCGCGGTTGGGAATCACTGCTATATACTGACCCCCATATATATGAATGTATACTATATACTGACCACATATATATGAATGTATACTATATACTGACCCCCGTATATATGAATGTATACTATATACTGACCCCCATATATGAATGTATATTATATACTGACCCCCATATATATGAATGTATACTATATACTGACCCCCATATATATGAATGTATATTATATACTGAAACCCCATATATATGAATGTATACTATATACTGACCCCCATATATATGAATGTATATTATATACTGACCACATATATATGAATGTATACTAAATACTGACCCCCGTATATATGAATGTATACTATATACTGACCCCCATATATGAATGTATATTATATACTGACCCCTATATATATGAATGTATACTATATACTGACCACATATATATGAATGTATACTATATACTGACCCCATATATATGAATGTATACTATATACTAACCCCCATATATGAATGTATACTATATACTGACCCCCATATATATGAATGTATACTTTATACTGACCCCATATATATGAATGTATACTATATACTGACCCCCATATATATGAATGTATACTATATACTGACCCCCATATATATGAATGTTTACTATATACTGACCACACATATGAATGTATACTATATACTGACCCCCATATATATGAATGTATACTATATACTGACCCCCATATATATGAATGTATACTATATACTGACCCCCCATATATGAATGTATACTATATACTGACCACACATATGAATGTATACTATATACTGACCCCCATATATATGAATGTATACTATATACTGACCCCCATATATATGAATGTATACTATATACTGACCCCCATATATGAATGTATACTATATACTGACCCCCATATATATGAATGTATACTATATACTTACCCCCATATATATGAATGTATACTATATATTGACCACATATATGAATGTTTACTATATACTTAGCAACCAATCAGATCGCTTCTTTCATTTTTGAATAGGCCTCTGAAAAATGAAAGAAGCAATTTGATTGGTTGCTATGGGCAACTCAGCAGCTTTTCCAGGAAAGTAAAGTTTAACCACAACACTGTAACACTGTCCACCCTGGGACTCGAACCAGTGACGGTTTCCCATCCCACTGTACTGCCGAGACGGTCCTGCTTATCTTACATGCAGTGAGATCCCCATAGACCACAATTAGCCTATTGGTTTTATTGGGCAAAAAATCACAGAGTTGATGCACTAGTCACAGTTCTCTATACCATTAATGAAGGGAGGGCTCAATATTCGCAAATTTGCGCATATGCGCACAAATTTTCACATATGCGCAAAAAAAGCGAATATTCGTAATTATGAATATATAGTGCTATATTTGCAATATTTGCAAATTCGCGAATATGCTATATTCGCGATTAAAATTTGAATTGCGAATATTCGTGAGCAACACTAGTCGCTGCAAATACAGTGAAGGAGTTTAAACATGCATGGGATAGGCATAAGGCTATCCTTCATATAAGATAGGGCCAGGGACTATTGATAGGATTCAGATTATTGGGCAGACTAGATGGGCCAATTGGTTCTTATCTGCCGACACATTCTATGTTTCTATACTGTATGGATATCAGAAAAATGGTTCCAAGCTCTTATTTCTTTATTAAATTCACTACTTTGGGGCAGGAAAGCACGAGAATGAAATATGTTTCTTTAACGTTAGCTGAGCACGATGGGGGTTGGGCACTTTTTTTTTTTTTTTAGGTACTTTTTAGCACTAAAATTGCAGACTATTATGAGAAGGAGGGAAAATGTAGTCCTATTTTTTTCTCTCTAAGGGTATGTTCACACTACGGAATTCCCGCGGAAATCCACGGGCGGAATTCCGCAAGCCGAATTCCACGGGCGGAACTCCGAGAGCCGAATTCCGCGGTGTGAACTTAACATTAATGTGAATGGGTTTCCGCGAGAGCCGTTCACACTGCGGAATTTCAGCGCCAATGAAATTTTTCCGCCCAAAGAAAGAACATGTTCATTCTTTGCACGGAAGTCCGCGAGCACTGCATAGCTGTCAATGGTGACGGCTCAGTGCCGCCCGGTCCTACCGCCACCGCCGGCTGCCAGTCTGAATCTTCGCTCACTGAATTCAGCGAGCGGAGATTCCATTCACACACTGTAGTGTGAACATACCCTAATGGGTCGTTATAAGGATATTTTTGAGATTTTGGAAGCTGGGATACTCACTACACCCATGCATATCTAGATAATTAAGTATGGGAGGAACTTAAAAAATGTTTAAAATCACATGGAGATTTGACTTTACTTCATTATGGTCGAATAAAGCACTTAAAGAATTCCTTAAAATTAAAGATTCACTCTTTTGGATGAAAAGGGGCTTATTTATGTAAATCAATTATACGCTTTAGGTCAAATAAAGTCGTTTGAAGAGATAGCCCATAAGTGTGTGGGGGGAAGACAATCAGAAACATTGTTTTTAACAAATAAGTAACACAGATCATAAACCAATAAAAGGAGAGATTGGAGATTTCAGGGATTCTATATATAAGAAAAGTTTAATTAGACTATTTCCTTATGCGAAGTTGCTGTCTCGGCATGCTGGGAGTTGTGGTTCTGCAGCGGTTGGGGGTTCACAGCTTGAAGACCACTGCTATAGAGGGTGCAAATGTATCTGAGCCCTGGAACTCAAATAATGTGAAATATGAGATGATCAAAATGGAGCCCCTGCACTAATTACTTGGGTTCTGAGGTCTGTAAGGTCCATAGTAAAAACATCAGGTTCTGTCTATAGCAGATACTAAATCATGGCAGCTCAAAGAAACAAGCAGTCATTCTGACATGTCACATGTGATGTCATAGACAGCTGGAGGCCTGACATCCCACTGACAGCCGCCCGAGCCTTCAGTCAGTTCCAGTGCGATTAGTGAGAATAGTGAGATTAGCGTCTTCTTCTTCTACTTGTCTGAAATGGAGCTAAAAGGACTGGGGTTCGTCCCCCTCCTGTTGGCGTTTTGGTGTGCGGCCTGGCTTGCCACCAGCTACATCATGACGGTCGTCCTCGGCCATGCAGCCTCGCCACTGATGAGCATCAGGTAAGATAAACAAGCACATGATTCTTATTTCATGGGTTGGGAGTGAGGAAATATCCATAATAACATTGGTTTCTTTTCCTTCACAGTGACGTGGGAAATGTCTTTCCCGAAAGCATATTATTCAGAATTGGATTCATAGGGATGTCCATTGGCACTTTGGTACTAACCTTTCTTATTTATAAGTATATGGTTATGCATACTGAAGAGTTCAGGGGTCATCAGGTCCTGATCCAGAGGATCCTGCTGGCCATTGTGTGGGCCTCCTGTTTTTCCACAGCTGTTATGCATGTATTGTCCCCCGAAGAATATCCCAGGATACACTTTGTCAGCACGATAATTTCCATTACATGTGAAGCCTTATACTACCTTGGGCAGTCCATCCAGATGTATAAATTACCAGGAGCAAAAAAAGTCATCCACCATAGTAGATGCACCTGCTGTGGCCTGACTTTTGTCTGTGTAGTTTTCTATTTTGGATATGAAACATTAAAGGAATTATTCCATAATGATGAAGACTGGGACGAGATCCGTGAAATCCCCATCATAATCATCGAGTGGGTGATGCTTCTACTGATCCTGATAAACATCGTGACCTATTATTCCACCATGCAGAGGTTATTGTTGACCGTCTCCAGAAACAGCTGCACACTCTCTCTTAGAGTAAAAATTGATGACTTCGGGGTGTAGACCACCACGGGGGCCATCAAGTGGACTTCTGGGAGAGATACTGCACAGGACACGGAAAACATCTAAAGAAGAATAACTGGGGGACTACATATGGTGCCAGTAATCATGACACAATAATATGAGCTGGTGATATTACCTATACAAAAAAAAATAAAAAAAATAATAAAAAAATATTGGTGTGTGAAGTGTAATACCTAGTTAGAAAAACAGAATCAAATTCATCATTATAACCCCCCTCTGCATTACCCTGTTTATTATTTTTCAAGCAAGCACTTTGTTCTAATTCGTCCACTCTCTGGCGTGCTCCTTGTATAAGGGGTTTGGGATACCCTTTTTGTTTAAAACGATCCTCCAGGTTCTCTAGTTGTTGTAGGTATTTTTGTGTGGAAGAACAATTCCTTCGGATTCTTTTCATTTGACCTAATGGAATGTTCTTCTTCCATTATTTAAGATGGCAACTGTTAAAGTCGAGGTATCTGTTTGCATCCACCTCCTTAAAATAGTTGGCAGTATGCGAACAGCCATCCTGAATATAGATATTTAAATCCAGGAACTCACATTTTTTGGGGGGACTGATGCAGCGCTGCCTTTGGATATCTCTGGCTCTGCCATAGCGCTTTTTTTGAGGGGGCGTGTCGGCTGCCCCTTCGTCTGGTGGTCAACACTAGTGTTGCTCGCAAATATTCGCAATGCGCGAATTCGCGAATATTCGCCAATATAGCACTATATATTCGAAATTACGAATATTGTTTTTTTTTTTTTCACAATACACATCACAGTGATCATCCCTCTCTGCTTCCAGCTTGTGTGGTGTAAAGAAGGCTCTAATACTACTGTGTGAGACTGGCGTATGAATTTTCGCATATGGGAAAATTTGCTTATGCACATTTTCATTTATGCAAATTTTCGCATATGCAAAAATATTACGCGAATATTACGAATATGCGAATTTAGCGAATATATGACGAATATTTGTCCATATATACGCGAAATATCGCGAATTCGAATATGGCCTATGCTGCTCAACACTAGTCAACACGCGCTATCTGGCCAGCGAGCCAGGGCCCCGTACAGGAGATCACGGGGCCCCCCAGCAGTCGGACACCCCACAATCTGAAATGTATCCCCTATCCTTGGGATAGGGGATGTTTTTCAACACTGCACTACTCCTTTATTGGCCTCCAAAATGAAGTTCCTCTGATGTATGGGCATCAAGGGATCTTCCACTAAAAAAGATCACACAGCTTCCACTCCTCTGTCATGTGGGATGTTACTATATAATGAAGCAATATCTAGCGTTGCCCACATATAGTCCTCTTCCCGTATGATATCTTTCAATAGGGTTAATAAACGCCCATTTATCTCTGAGGTATGCTGGTAAAGACACCGCACATTTCTGTAACTGATGGTCTATATATTCAGATAAACATCTGGCAACTATCGGACGACCAGGTGTTTTTTTTTTCGGTCTTTATGTACATTAGGTAGAAAATAAAAATAAGGTACATTTGGTTTGGGGTTAAATATATATCATGTTTTTCCCTCTTAAAGGGGTACTACGCACCAAGACATCTTATCCCCTCTCCAAAGGACCCCCGTGATCTCGGTTGCGGCACCCTGTTGTCATCACTGCACAGAGAATACAGGGGCCAGCACATCGGCATAGCCATTGACTGTCCTGGCATGCTGGGAGTTTTGCTACAGCTGGAACTCTTTTTATTAGAAAAATATAAAACTTTTACAAAACACAAATACAATGCTTAATCAGCTGAAACATAAGGATGAAAAAGTAACTAATATAAACTCTTTGTTACAGAATAAAAGGACCTACCTAACCAACCAGCCCAGCTTAACTCAACTACCAAATAATGCCTGATACTACTAATTCTTACCTATTATCCTTCCAAACACACACACATACACACACACATTAATTACCAACAAAACATAAATATAGCTTTCCTTAATTAAGTTTTAACAGAAAACATCCGAATAGGAAACTTATCCCCACATACCATACACAAAATGCATTAAACAAAAATAAATAGGGCTAACTGCCATAAAAATAATAAGGAAATAAATAAAATAATTCCATCTTGGAAATACCATTAATTTTACACACAGACAACAACCAATACTCACAATACATATTAGATCATAACAACGAAAAAAATAAAAAAATAAAATAAAGTAAAAAAAAATAAAAAAATTTATAATAAAAAGAGGGCTTATTGCCATAACTAAAAATAATTCCAACTTGGAAATTTCATTTATTTATTTATTTTTTCCCCTTTCTCCTTTCCCTTCTCTTTAAACTATAGTAACACACACATGCATGGATACATTACCATAAGGGGGAAAAAATAAACACAATAATATCAACTAAAAGCTGGTCCGACTTCCTTTACCCAACAATGAGGTATAACACTATACAAAAATACATAAAACTATTTATACTTATGAAATACATGTAAACAAGAATAAAACCTAAAGAAAAATAACCTACACTATGAACTCTCCCATCACCCACACCACTCCCACTGGACATGGTCAGAGTTCGTGTATCACAGTGTTTTTTTTATTTATTATTATTTTTTTTTTTACTGAAACAGTCATTGTCCATAAACTGACCCAAGTCAGACCCAAAGCATCACCCCCTCCCCCCAACAACCCCCACCCAACTTAAAATTAATCCCCCCCCCACTATTATTAACTAACTCAACAATGTACTAATTCACTACAACCACAGAAATAATATGAAAAACAAAGTAATACAGTACTTCAAACCCCCACCAGGCCCAAGATTGGTTGCCTGCAAGCCCTTTACATTCAAATTACAGAAAACAAAACAAAAAGCTAGAGTGACATGCATAGCCCACCACCAGGAAGAAGGATGGCAATCCTGATAAAACTAAGTTTCAAAATGCTTACCCTATGAACCTTACTTCTAACCCTATCGCTATCCCTTCATAAAACTGACCCTATACTCACCCTAACATCTATATACTGTCCCTAACCAAAATTAAGGTACATCAAAAGAAAACCCTCTCCACAGGAGAGAAGCCCTACTGGTACCAAGACTGCCATACTCCAAAGACCTGATCTTCCCGAGGTCACCAGTGATGTTCCTACATACCTCCACCTCGGAGAGGACTTTCTGTTGGGTCGATACTAAGCACCGTGCATTCCACGTGTAGTACCTAACCACTAAGCTAACTAAGAATAAAGTGCCCCGATCACGGCCACCCAGGTTCCTGAATGCCCCATAAGCCCACTCCGGATAGGAAAGGCCGGCAAGTTGACTCCAGCCGATGGAAGCACCCACCCTGTTGTAAACCCCTATATTAAAGGGACAATGAAGCAGGAAGTGGTCCATGCTTTCCAGCGTGTCCCCGTACTCTTCTCGGGGACATCCCCGGTCATCAGAGTTCCTGTACTTCAGGTTGTCCCTCACATATAGCTTCCCCTGAAAGCAGCGCCAGGCCAAGTCCCAAAACTTCTGGGGGATCCTTTTCATATTTAAAAGATGCAATCCCACCGTCAGATCCCGACCTGGGCAGTCCCTGAGCGCCAGAGGCTTCTGGAAGTGGGTCAACAGAACCCGTTTGTCAAGGAACTGCCTTGACTGGGTCCTGATCTCCCACACTCCCAGACCCCACCGACGTATCGCCTTCAGAGTCGGGGTAGCGTAAGCCGGAAGATATCCATGTGGTGTACGGAGGTCCTTCACTTGCCCTCCTGTCTCCCATTCCTGGAAGAAAGGCCGAAACCATTCCCTGCAGGAGAGTACCCACGGAGGAGCCCTCTCTGACCAGAGGTTTGCAATGTTGGCTTTCAAGAAGGTGTTCGTTAAGAACACCACAGGGTTTACCATAGATAAACCCCCTAGTCTCCTCGTGCGGTACGTAACCTCCCTCTTGACTAGGTTCAACCTGTTCCCCCATAACAGTTGGAAAAACAGGCTGTAGACCCTAGTGTAGTAAGCCTCTGGTAAAATACATACGCTGCCCAGATAGATAAACAAGGGGAGCAGGTACGATTTGATCAGGTGTACCCTTTCCCTGAGGGTCATAGACCAACCCTTCCACTGGTCCACCCTCTGAGTGGCATCCTGGAGCTTACCATCCCAGTTTTTGGTGGGATAATCATCCTGGCCGAATGTGATGCCCAAAACTTTTGCTGAGTCTTGGGGCCCTGGAAGGGTGTCCGGGAGATCAAACGTGGGGTCTCCCCCTCCCAGCCAGAGACTCTCACACTTATCCTGGTTGATCTTAGACCCGGATGCCTCCGAGTAGCGGTCCACTTCCGACATCACCACATCGGCCTCCTCTCTCGAGGAGAGGAAAATGGTGACATCATCAGCGTACGCCACCACTCTCTGGGCGACACCCGGCTCCGCCAGAATCATCCTGACTCCCGCCAATGGTCCGCAACTCACCCTCCTAAGGAAGGGATCGATCGCAAATACATATAAGAGCGGGCTCAAAGGACAACCCTGACGGACTCCAGACCCCACCTCAAAGAGCGGCCAGACCACCCGTTCACCAGCGGGAAACTCTCTGCCCCTGCATACAAGATCTTAAGCCAATTAACAAAAGTACACGGTAAGCCATATCTCAGGAGGACGGACCAGAGGTAGTCATGGTTCACTCGATCAAATGCTTTGGCCTGATCCAAGGAAAAGTAAGTACCCCTTCCAGAGACCCGCACTACTCCGCTCCACTGCCTCCCTGACACTGAGGACAGCACTTAAGGTGCTTCGGCCTGGAACAGAGCAGTGCTGAGCCCCCGAAAGGAGCCGGGGTGCAAACTTCACCAGCCGATTAAACAGTATCTTGGCCAGAAGCTTCCTGTCTGTAGGTGCGAGTAGAAGGATCTGACGACCTCCAGGATCCCTGATCTGGACCGATTCAGAGATCCCGTACTATCAATCAGTCCTGAGACTACTTTACTACTCACTGACATCTTGCAGTTCCTGTAAGGGTCGGGCGAGCGGTACTTCCCGTAATCCCTCTCAAAAACCAAAGATGCTTGCCTATCGTACTGACACCTCATCAGCAAGGACTTCACTCTGGAGATATCCTCTCGGCTACCTCCAGTCGAGACGAGAAGCTCGAGTTTCCTCCTCAGTCCCTGATACAGGCGATACCTGTTTAGGGACCTGAGGCTCGAGAGCTGGCGGAAGAACCCCGCAACCTGCTTGAATATCTCCCACCACTCAGACTTACTACTACAAAAGTCCAGTAAAGGTACCTGACTTTGAAGAAAATCCTCAAAGGACTGTCTTATCTCTGTTTCCTCCAGGAGGGACAAATTCAGCTTCCAATAACCTTTTCCCATCCGGGGGGTCTCTGAAACATTCAGGGAAAACAAAATCATACAGTGGTCGGAGAACTCCACCTCAACCACGGACACTGCGGAAGAGACGGCTTCCTCCTTTAAATAAAACCTGTCTATCCTAGACCTGCTGCTACCTCGATGAAAGGTGAAACCCGCGTGGCCTGAGGGGCTCCGGATGTGGGCATCCTCTAGGCGAGCTTCCCTGACTATATTACTAAGGGCCACACAGTCATAAGCCAGCCGATCATTGGAACCTCTCCTATCTTGGGACCTCGTGACATTATTGAAGTCCCCTCCAAAGATCACTTGCCGGCTAGTAAAAAGAAAGGGTTTAATCCTCATAAAGAGATCCTTACGGCCCCACTTTGTTTGTGGGGTGTAGATGTTAATGAGCCGGAGCTCTTGTCCCTTCATGAAGACATCTAAGATCAGGCACCTCCCCATTTCTAACTCAATGACCCGTCTGCATTCGACCGGAGCGGTAAAAAGGACCGCCACCCCACTATACGGCTCAGCCACAAGAGACCAGTGGGAGGGGCCGCGCCTCCACTCTCTTCTGGCTTTCACCAGAGAGGCTAGATCTGACAACCTGGTCTCCTGTAAAAAGAAAATGTCGGCTTCAACACGGCCGAGAAAATCAAAGGCTGCGAATCTAGCCGTATCAGACTTTATACTGGCACAATTAATAGATGCCAGCGTCAATGGGGTGAGTGCTGCCATCCTGGGTAATTGAGTTAGACGGCCTTACCCATTATTTTTTCTTGCCCTTCTTCTTCACCGCCTCATCCCCTGAAGAAGAAGGAGCATTCTTACTTTCTTTAGATCTCTTTTTTGACTCAGACTGATCCATCTGGCTCCCATCTCCATCTGGCCCTGAGTTAGCCCTGCCCTCCGAGGAAGATGCCTCAACAGGACAGGACCCAGTTCCCCCTGGAGGCTCCAATCCCTCAGGCACCCCATCCTCGCCACCCCCCTCCAATGAGGGGGAGGAGATGGTATCAAGGACAAGGTACCTGTTCGATAGGTCAATCAGAAGGGGGGCAGGTAAGCTTCCTTTTAGGACCTGGCCTTTAGCACCTGAAATAGAGGACTGAGACTTCCCCTTTACAACTTTTTTGCCCTTGTCTTTTTTCGGCCTTTCCCTTTCCTCCTCATCCACACTTTTATAGTGGGAGGAATCAGAAAAGATCAGCCTCTTTGCCTTCCTCTTCGCGAATCCTCCTAATCTCCTCATCCAACACACCATCCCCCAGGGTCTCAGCAACATCTGGGCTAGTGACAGGAGCAGGGCCAGGAGCTACCCCCGCCACCTGAGAACTCTCCAGCTCCCTGCTCCTTCTGCGGTTTTCCTCTCGCCTTAGTTTGGCAGGCCCCTTCTTGCTCTTCATTAACCCTTTTGCTCCTTCACCCATGCCCGTACCCTCCCCAGCCGGGGCAACCCTAAAGCTCTCCCCAGCTGGAGCGGCCACCAAACGGGAAAAGGCGCTGGGGCAACGCTTGAAAGGGTGTCCTAGGACAACACACAGATGACACCGGATCTGCCCACAGGATGCAGCCAAATGACCAGCCCCACCACAAAAAGCGCAAACTTGCACAGTGCAGGCTGCGCTAAAATGGGTAGGACTACCACACCTGTGGCAGACTTTAGGCTGCCCCTGGTAGAAGACTTGGATTCTGTCACGTCCGAGTAAGGCTGCCGATGGGATGTGGGCAACTGTGCTCCCTGAACGCCTAAGTTTGACGGAAAACGTCCAGGCCCCAGACCAGATCCCGTGCTCATCAAGATTTTTCTTGGGCATGTCCGTCACATCCCCATAACGACCGAGCCAGGTCATGATGTCGTAGCAAGACAGCGACTCGTTACGGGTCAAAACGGTCACTCTCTTGGTTTGGTTCTGCCGGGATATCGCTTTTACAGCGAAATCCCGCCAGCCGGGCTCGTTCTTCACCATCTCGTAATTCGACCAGAAAAGTTCAAGACCCTCTGGCCGAACAAAGCTGATGTCGAACTCAGAAGAACCATAGGGGTGAATCAGGGCAAAGATGTCACTCGCCCTGAACTCCATCTGAAGGAGGAGCTCAACCACCCTTGCCCGGGGCGGGCACGCTGTCACGATGCCGGCTGGCAGGTAGTGGATCCTCTGTGCCAGAGAGGGATTGGCGTGGACCGTGCTAGTGGATCGGTTCTAAGTCACTACTGGTTTTCACCAGAGCCCGCCGCAAAGCGGGATGGTCTTGCTGCGGCGGTAGTGACCAGGTCGTATCCACTAGCAACGGCTCAACCTCTCTGACTGCTGAAGATAGGCGCGGTACAAGGGAGTAGACAGAAGCAAGGTCGGACGTAGCAGAAGGTCGGGGCAGGCAGCAAGGATCGTAGTCAGGGGCAACGGCAGGAGGTCTGGAACACAGGCTAGGAACACACAAGGAAACGCTTTCACTGGCACAATGGCAACAAGATCCGGCGAGGGAGTGCAGGGGAAGTGAGGTATAAATAAGGAGTGCACAGGTGAACACACTAATTAGAACCACTGCGCCAATCAGCGGCGAAGTGGCCCTTTAAATCGCAAAGACCCGGCGCGCGCGCGCCCTAGGGAGCGGGGCCGCGCGCGCCGGGACAGGACCGACGGAGAGCGAGTCAGGTACGGGAGCCGGGGTGCGCATCGCGAGCGGGCGCCACCCGCATCGCGAATCGCATCCCGGCTGGAGGCGGTATCGCAGCGCCCCGGGTCAGTGGATCTGACCGGAGCGCTGCAGTGACGAGAGTGTAGCGAGCGCTCCGGGGAGGAGCGGGGACCTGGAGCGCTCGGCGTAACAGTACCCATCCCCTTGGGTCTCCCCCTCTTCTTAGAGCCTGAGAACCTGAGGACCAGACTTTTGTCTAGAATATTGTCCTCAGGTTCCCAGGATCTCTCTTCTGGACCACAACCCTCCCAATCAACTAAAAAAAAAGTTTTCCCTCTGACCTTCTTGGATGCCAGAATCTCTTTGACGGAGAAGATGTCCGAGGAGCCGGAAACAGGAGTGGGGGAAACAAGTTTGGGAGAGAAACGGTTGATGATAAGTGGTTTAAGAAGAGAAACGTGAAAGGCATTAGGGATACGAAGAGAAGGAGGAAGAAGAAGTTTGTAAGAGACAGGATTAATCTGGCACAAAATTTTGAAAGGACCAAGATAGCGTGGTCCCAACTTGTAGCTAGGGACACGGAAGCGGACATATTTAGCGGAGAGCCATACCTTGTCTCCAGGAGAAAAAATGGGAGGAGCTCTTCTTTTCTTATCAGCAAACTTCTTCATGCGTGATGAAGCCTGTAAGAGAGAATTTTGGGTCTCTCTCCATATGGTGGAAAGATCACGAGAAATTTCATCCACAGCGGGCAGACCAGAGGGCAAGGGGGTAGGGAGGGGAGGAAGAGGGTGACGGCCGTACACCACGAAAAATGGGGATTTGGAGGAAGATTCAGAGACTCTGAAGTTATACGAGAATTCGGCCCATGGTAGAAGATCTGCCCAATCATCCTGGCGGGAGGAAACAAAATGTCGTAAATAATCACCCAAGACCTGGTTAATTCTTTCTACTTGTCCATTGGATTGAGGATGATATGCAGAAGAAAAGTTTAATTTAATCTTGAGTTGTTTACAGAGAGCCCTCCAGAATTTTGACACGAATTGGGCGCCTCTATCCGAGACGATCTGCGTGGGCAACCCGTGAAGACGAAAAATGTGTACAAAAAATTGTTTAGCCAACTGAGGCGCTGAAGGAAGACCAGGAAGAGGGATGAAATGTGCCATTTTGGAGAATCGATCAACGACCACCCAAACAACAGTGTTGCCACGGGATGGGGGTAAGTCTGTAATAAAATCCATACCAATCAGAGACCAAGGCTGTTCGGGGACAGGCAGAGGATGAAGAAAACCAGCGGGCTTCTGGCGAGGAGTCTTATCCCGGGCACAGACAGTGCAGGCTCGCACAAAGTCCACGACATCCGTCTCCAGAGTCGGCCACCAATAGAAGCGAGAGATGAGTTGCACAGATTTCTTGATGCCTGCATGACCTGCGAGATGGGAGGAGTGACCCCATTTGAGGATTCCGAGGCGTTGGCGTGGAGAGACGAAGGTCTTTCCTGGAGGAGTTTGCCTGATGGAGGCTGGAGAAGTGGAAATCAGGCAGTCAGGAGGAATGATGTGTTGCGGAGAGAGTTCAACTTCCGAAGCATCCGAGGAACGAGAGAGAGCATCGGCCCTAATGTTCTTATCGGCAGGCCGAAAGTGAATTTCAAAATTAAATCGGGCAAAGAACAGAGACCACCTGGCCTGGCGAGGATTCAGCCGTTGGGCAGACTGGAGATAGGAGAGGTTCTTGTGATCGGTGTAAATAATAACTGGAAATCTTGATCCCTCCAGCAGATGCCTCCATTCCTCAAGTGCTAATTTAATGGCTAGAAGCTCTCGATCCCCGATGGAGTAGTTCCTCTCCGCCGGAGAGAAGGTCCTAGAAAAAAACCACAAGTAACAGCATGCCCGGAAGAATTTTTTTGTAGAAGGACCGCTCCAGCTCCTACAGAGGAGGCATCAACCTCCAATAGGAAGGGTTTAGATGGGTCAGGTCTGGAGAGCACGGGAGCCGAAGAAAAGGCAGACTTGAGCCGTTTAAAGGCGTCTTCCGCTTGAGGAGGCCAAGACTTGGGATTGGCATTTTTTTTGGTTAAAGCCACGATAGGAGCCACACCGGTAGAAAAATGTGGAATAAATTGCCTGTAATAATTGGCGAACCCCAAAAAACGTTGGATAGCACGGAGTCCGGAGGGGCGTGGCCAATCTAAGACGGCAGAGAGTTTGTCTGGATCCATTTGTAGTCCCTGGCCAGAGACCAAGTATCCTAGGAAAGGAAGAGATTGGCATTCAAACAGACATTTCTCTATCTTGGCATAAAGTTGATTGTCACGAAGTCTCTGAAGAACCATACGGACATGCTGGCGGTGTTCTTCTAGATTGGCAGAAAAAATCAGGATATCGTCCAGATATACAACAACACAGGAGTATAAGAGATCACGAAAAATTTCATTAACAAAGTCTTGGAAGACGGCAGGGGCGTTGCACAGGCCAAAGGGCATGACCAGATACTCAAAGTGTCCATCTCTAGTGTTAAATGCCGTTTTCCATTCATCCCCCTCTCTGATGCGGATGAGATTATAAGCACCTCTTAAGTCCAGTTTGGTAAAGATGTGGGCACCTTGGAGGCGATCAAAGAGTTCAGAGATGAGGGGTAGGGGGTAGCGGTTCTTTACCGTGATTTTATTAAGACCGCGGTAGTCAATGCAAGGACGTAGAGAGCCATCTTTTTTGGACACAAAGAAAAATCCGGCTCCGGCAGGAGAGGAGGATTTACGGATAAAGCCCTTTTTTAAATTTTCCTGGATGTACTCAGACATAGCAAGAGTCTCTGGGGCGGACAGAGGATAAATTCTGCCCCGGGGTGGAGTAGTGCCCGGGAGGAGGTCAATAGGACAATCATAAGGCCTGTGAGGAGGTAGAGTCTCAGCTTGTTTTTTGCAAAAAACATCCGCAAAGTCCATATAGGCCTTAGGGAGACCGGTTACAGGGGGAACCACAGAGTCACGGCAAGGGGTACTGGGAACCGGTTTTAGGCAGTCCTTGAAACAAGAGGGCCCCCAACTCTTGATCTCCCCAGTGGACCAATCCAGGGTTGGGGAATGGAGTTGAAGCCAGGGTAGTCCAAGGAGAATTTCGGAAGTGCAATTGGGGAGGACCAAAAATTCAATCTTCTCGTGATGAGGTCCGATGCACATTAGAAGGGGCTCCGTGCGGAAACGTATGGTACAGTCCAATCTTTCATTGTTTACACAATTGATGTAGAGGGGTCTGGCGACACTGGTCACCGGGATGTTGAACCTGTTGACGAGAGAGGCCAAAATAAAATTTCCTGCAGATCCGGAATCCAAGAAGGCCATAGTAGAGAAGGAGAAGGCAGAGGCAGATATCCGCACAGGCACAGTAAGACGTGGAGAAGCAGAGTAGACATCAAGGACTGTCTCACCTTTGTGCGGAGTCAGCGTACGTCTTTCCAGGCGGGGAGGACGGATAGGACAATCCTTCAGGAAGTGTTCGGTACTGGCACAGTACAGGCAGAGATTCTCCATGCGGCGTCGTGTCCTCTCTTGAGGTGTCAGGCGAGACCGGTCGACCTGCATAGCCTCCACGGCGGGAGGCACAGGAACGGATTGCAGGGGACCAGAGGAGAGAGGAGCCGGGGAGAAAAAACGCCTCGTGCGAACAAAGTCCATATCCTGGCGGAGCTCCTGACGCCTTTCGGAAAAACGCATGTCAATGCGAGTGGCTAGATGAATGAGTTCATGTAGGTTAGCAGGGATTTCTCGTGCGGCCAGAACATCTTTAATGTTGCTGGATAGGCCTTTTTTAAAGGTCGCGCAGAGGGCCTCATTATTCCAGAATAATTCTGAAGCAAGAGTACGGAATTGTACGGCGTACTCGCCAACGGAAGAATTACCCTGGACCAGGTTCAACAGGGCAGTCTCAGCAGAAGAGGCTCGGGCAGGTTCCTCAAAGACACTTCGAATTTCCGAGAAGAAGGAGTGTATAGAGGCAGTGACGGGGTCATTGCGGTCCCAGAGCGGTGTGGCCCATGACAGAGCTTTTCCAGACAGAAGGCTGACTACGAAAGCCACCTTAGACCTTTCAGTAGGAAACTGGTCCGACATCATCTCCAAGTGCAGGGAACATTGGGAAAGAAAGCCACGGCAGAATTTAGAGTCCCCATCAAATTTATCCGGCAAGGATAGTCGTAGACCAGAAGCGGCCACTCGCTGCGGAGGAGGTGCAGGAGCTGGCGGAGGAGATGATTGCTGAAGCTGTGGTAGTAGCTGCTGTAGCATCACGGTCAGTTGAGACAGCTGTTGGCCTTGTTGCGCTATCTGTTGTGACTGCTGGGCGACCACCGTGGTGAGGTCGGCGACAACTGGCAGAGGAACTTCAGCGGGATCCATGGCCGGATCTACTGTCACGATGCCGGCTGGCAGGTAGTGGATCCTCTGTGCCAGAGAGGGATTGGCGTGGACCGTGCTAGTGGATCGGTTCTAAGTCACTACTGGTTTTCACCAGAGCCCGCCGCAAAGCGGGATGGTCTTGCTGCGGCGGTAGTGACCAGGTCGTATCCACTAGCAACGGCTCAACCTCTCTGACTGCTGAAGATAGGCGCGGTACAAGGGAGTAGACAGAAGCAAGGTCGGACGTAGCAGAAGGTCGGGGCAGGCAGCAAGGATCGTAGTCAGGGGCAACGGCAGGAGGTCTGGAACACAGGCTAGGAACACACAAGGAAACGCTTTCACTGGCACAATGGCAACAAGATCCGGCGAGGGAGTGCAGGGGAAGTGAGGTATAAATAAGGAGTGCACAGGTGAACACACTAATTAGAACCACTGCGCCAATCAGCGGCGAAGTGGCCCTTTAAATCGCAAAGACCCGGCGCGCGCGCGCCCTAGGGAGCGGGGCCGCGCGCGCCGGGACAGGACCGACGGAGAGCGAGTCAGGTACGGGAGCCGGGGTGCGCATCGCGAGCGGGCGCCACCCGCATCGCGAATCGCATCCCGGCTGGAGGCGGTATCGCAGCGCCCCGGGTCAGTGGATCTGACCGGAGCGCTGCAGTGACGAGAGTGTAGCGAGCGCTCCGGGGAGGAGCGGGGACCCGGAGCGCTCGGCGTAACACACGCATCTTTACCCCTCCAAATCAGACGGGCCACATTCCTACGGTTACTATCCTGCCCGGGAGTCGGGAGGGACCACATCACCTCCCCATTCTGTTCTTGGAAGGCACCCAGACCATGCCTCTCTATCCAAAAAGACAGGTCAACCGAACCCCTCCCTTCTACCTCAATTGACCTATCACCCTTACGCAGAGCCTCCAGGAGGCGCCGCTGCAAGTGACCCCCAGAACCAGATGGAGACGGAGACCCTCTTGATTCCCCGGCAGCGACGCTGGCATAGCTTCTAGCAGTCGACACCAGGGAGGCAGCCGAACCAGCCCCTACTTCCTCAGTACTCTTTACTGATCCAGTGACATCCCTTTGCCTGCCTCCAGCACTCTTCTCTTGCACACCGATAGCATCCCTCTCTTGTACACCTCTAGCACCCCTCTCTCGCACACCGCTAGCATCCCTTTCTTGCACACCGCTAGCACCCCTCTCTCGCACACCGCTAGCACCCCTCTCTTGCACACCGCTAGCACCCCTCTCTTGCACACCGCTAGCACCCCTCTCTTGCACACCGCTAGCACCCCTCTCTTGCACACCGCTAGCACCCCTCTCTAGTACACCTCTAATGCCCCACTCTTGCACACTGCTAACATTTTCATGCAACATACCATCACCAAAATTTTCACTCTCTTTTGCACTCTTCCCTTTCACACTATTATCCTGGCTAAACTTTCCTGAGCTGGCCGGGTTATTTGCGTATGCCACGGGGGTTTGTGCTGCTGGTCCCGCCCCCGATGACCGCTTTTTCGGTTCTGGCGATGTTACTTCCAGTTCCAGTGATGACACTTCCTTCAACGCCGATGATGTTCCCAGTGAGAACTGCTTCACACTGGGTGGGATCTGTCCCTCCGGACGCACCCCCACCCCTCCTACAGCAGCCGACGTGGAGGGATTCCCCACAGCGTCAGTGCAACCTTCAGGAGCCACCTTACCCGACCGCCCGGGCTTTTCTACCAATCCAGACGCATGGACACTCCCCCCCCTCACAGAGGAGTGCCCTGCTACGCCCAGATCGCTCGGGGGACCGCCCCCCGAGCAGACAGCAACATCACCAAGCTCCGGCACTAGGACACGCCCCCTGCCCACCTGGGGTGGTCCTGCAGCATCGGAGTCGCCCACCTTAAGCCTGTCCTGCCCTTCCCTACCGACTGGACAGGCGGCTCCTTGGCGTCTGCAGCCATCTTAGAAACCTTATCCACCATGTACCCCCCATTCTGGCCCCGCTTTACAGCAAAAGCGGGGTCGGGCAGACTGGGGGGCCCACCAGCCTGAACCACCTTTTCAGATGGCCCAGACTGCTGGAGAGAAGAATAAACAAGTCTGGTGACCTCTCCTTTTTTCCTTTTATTTCTCCTCTTCCTCTTGCCCTTCACCTCAGTATCTGGGCCTAAGTCATTTCCAAATGAGAAGTTCTCAAAATGGGTAGGTGACTCTTGGAGCACAATCGCCTTCAGCAATCCACCACCAATTAACCCATTGCTGCTGCCGCTGTCGTCACTGCTGTCATCTGACGTTACAGGCAGGGCTACCTGAGCAGGATTTATGTATGAACTCTGGGTTGTGTCCTCCTCCTCTATTTCACTCTCCTCTGCACCACCATCTTGCTTCTCTTTAGCACCTTCCTCAGCACTGTCCTCTCTTTCTCCACCACCATCTTCCTCCACACTGTCCTCCTCAGCACTGTTCTCTCTTTCTCCTCCACCATCCACCTCCACACCATCCTCCTCTGCACTGCTTTCGCTGTGACTGACCTCCTCCTCTCTTTCTGGGTTCTGCTGGCCTCTGAACCGACTTTCATTGCAGAGTTTTTCTCTGAAGATACCAGCCCCTTCCATGATCTCCATCCTCACCCTTTCTACCTCCTCAACCTCTTTTTTCAGGGTGCGCACTTTAGCCGAATACACTGGCCTTCGATTTTTTGAGGTGTAATCAGCCTGGTAACGGGCAAATTTTAAGTCCTCTCTTAGCCCACGAAGCATTTTGCCAAGACACTCATACTCCGCCATTTTTGCTTGGATTCGGGACCCAAAAGTGGCCAAAGACTCCCTGGGACCCAATGCCCCCCATTGCTGGGGTTCAGAGGTACCTTGCCTCCCCATGTTTCTCCTCAACTCCTCACCTTCATGCAGGTCTTTACCTGCAGCCTTGCTTGTAGCCTTCCTTGCAGCCTTGCGGCTTCCAGATATGGACGGTGGAGTTGGTTCTGCATTTCTGCGGATCCTGGAGGATCTCCGTACCCCATCCTGGGAGTTGGCCGTTGCAATGTCACCTCCACCTCCCGCCGGCCTGGTAAGGGAGATGGGGACGTTGGGGTTCATGCAGGGAAACCCTTCCCCGAAGGCTGCCACAAACCTGGGGGGGGGGGGGGGGGGAGGGCTGGTGAAAATCCTGCTGCTCTCTGGTTCTCTGGTTCTCCTGGAGCTGACGATCACACAACCACACCCTGAACAGGAAGTAGTGCAACAGCTGGAGACACCCTATTTGGAAAGCACTGCTGTAGGGTAATTTGGTGGTGGATGCAAATCCCTAATTTAGGCCTCAAATGCACATGGTGCTCTTTCACTTTGGAGCCCTCTCATATTTCAAGGCAACAGTTTTTGGTTACAAATTTTTTTTCTCTTCTTTTACCCCTTAAGAAAAGGTAAATTTTGGGTCTACACCAGCATGTTAGTGTAAACAGAGTGTACCATATACATTTGAGGCCTAAATTGGTGATTTGCACAGGGGTGGCTGGTAGTTACAGCAGTTCTGACATAAACATAAAAAACACCCATATGTGACCCCCATTTAGAAAACTACACCCCTCACGTAAAGTAACAAGGGGTATAGTGAGCCTTAACATCCCACAGGTGTTTGACAAATTTTTGTTAAAGTTGGAGGTGAAAATAAAAAAATGTATATTTTTTTCCCTAAAATGCTATTGTTACCCCAATTTTATCATTTTCACAAGGGGTAATAGGAAAAAAAGCCCAGCAAAATTTGTAACCCCATCTCTTCTGAGTCAGAAAATACCCCACATGTGGATGTAAAGTGCTCTGCGGGTGAACTACAGGGCTCAGAAGAGAAGGAGCACCATTGGGCTTTTGGAGAGAGAATCTGGCTGAAATTGAAGGCCATGTGCGTTTAGGCCTCCATGGTGCCAGAACAGTGAACCCCCCCCCCACACACACACACACACACACACACACACATGTGACCCCATTTTGGAAACTACACCCCTAATAAGAAGTGCAGTGAGCATTTACATCTCACAGGTGTCTGATAGATTTTTTTGAGCAGTGGTCTGCCAAAAGAAAAATGAAAATTTTTCATTTGCACAGCCCAATGTTCCAAAGATCTGTCAAATGCCAGTGGGGTTTAACCCCTTAAGGAACCAGCCCATTTTCACCTTAAGGACCCAGCCATTTTTGCACATCTGACCATTGTCATTTTAAGCATTAATAACTCTGGGATACTTTTACTTTTCATTCTGATTCTGACATTGTTTTTTCGTGACATATTCTACTTCATGTTAGTGGTAAATTTTTGTCGAGGCTTGCATCATTTCTTGGTGAAAAATTCCAAAATTTGATGAAAAAATTGAAAATTTAGCATTTTTCTAACTTTGAAGCTCTCTGCTTGTAACAAAAACAGACATTCCAAATAAATAATATATTGATTCACAGATACAATATGTCTACTTTATATTTTCATCATAAAGTTGACAGGTTTTAACTTTTAGAAGATATCAGAGGGCTTCAAAGTTCAGCAGCACTTTTCCAATTTTTCACAACATTTTCTAAATTGGAATTTTTCAGGGACCAGTTCAGTTTTGAAGTGGATTTGAAGGGCCTTCATATTAGAAATACCCCACAAATGACCACATTATAAAAACTGCACCCCTCAAAGTATCCAAAATGACATTTGGGTAAGTGTGTTAACCCTTTAGGTGTTTCACAGGAATAGCAGCAAAGTGAAGGAGGAAATTCAAAATCTCCATTTTTTACACTCGCATGTTCTTGTAGACCCAGTTTTTGAATTTTTACAAGGGGTAATAGGAGAAAAAGCCCCCCAAAATTTGTAACCCAATTTCTCTAGAGTAAGGAAATACCTCATATGTGTATGTAAAGTGTTCGGCTGGTGCAGTAGAGGGCTCAGAAGGGAAGGAGCAACAATGGGATTTTGGAGAGTGAATTTTTGCTGAAATGGTTTTTGGGGGGCATGTCACATTTTGGAAGCCCCTATGGTGCCAGAAGAGCAGAAAACCCCCACATGGCATACCATTTTGGAAACTACACCCCTCAAGCCACGTACCAAGGGGTCCAGTGAGCCTTAACACCCCACAGGTCTTTTACGACTTTTCGTTAAATTTGGATGTGTAAATGAAAAAAAAAAAAAAAAAAGTTTCACTTCCAGGCAGTGGAAGAGAGGTGGTTGTGGTTGTGATAAATATAAAGCAAATACACTATGTTGAGCTAGCGATTGTTTGTCTGTATACAAGAGTGTGAAGCATACAAGTGAGTGAGTATAAAAGTGAGGGGACTTAAAATTAAGGGACTTTAAATTCAGGAAGTTTAAATTGAAATATTTGATTTTTTTTTCTTTTCTGTTAATTTTTGCAATCCCCAAATCTAGTATGACCTCCATGTTGGAAAAGGCAGTCCAGTGTGCATCTTGCGCAATGTATGCAATCCTTGAACAACAGTTTGAGGGTGCATATTGTTGTGCGAGATGTGTGCGAGTTGCTCATTTAGAAGCCCAGATCCTGGATCTAGAGGAGCAACTGGCAACACTGAGATGCATTGACAACCCGCAGAGTAGTCTCCTGCTCACTGAGCAGGTACTCTCTGGGGTCGAGGTGGGGATGGATAGTGGGACGGAGGGGCAGGACAGTCAGGCAGTTAGCTGGGTTACAGTTAGAAAACGGGGTAGAGGGAAAAGTGTCAGGGAGGCTAGTCCTGAACTGGCACACCCCAACAAGTTTGCCCAGTTGGCAGATGAGGGGGATGTCATTTCAGAGCTAGCGGTACTGCAGCAGGACTCTGCCTCTGACCGCCAGGGGGGTGTCTGCTCCAGTAAGGAGGGAGGGAGGAGAGCAGGGCAGGCCAGACAGGTACTGGTAGTGGGGGACTCAATTATTAGGGGGACAGACAGGGTGATCTGTCACAAAGACCGGGATAGCCGAACAGTGTGTTGTCTTCCTGGCGCTCGAGTTCGGCACATCGCGGATCGGGTTGACAGGTTGCTGGGTGGGGCTGGAGAAGACCCAGCAGTCATGGTACATATTGGCACCAATGACAAAGTAAGAGGTAGATGGAGTGTCCTTAAAAATGATTTCAGGGACTTAGGCTGCAAGCTTAAGGCAAGGACCTCCAAGGTAGTATTTTCTGAAATATTACCTGTACCACGAGCCGTACCAGAGAGGCTGCGGGAGATAAGGGAGGTAAACAAGTGGCTCAGAAGCTGGTGTAGGAAGGAGGGGTTTGGGTTCATGGAGAACTGGGCAGACTTCGACTTTAAAGGAAACAGATTTCTGACTATAGCTAAAGACCATTATCTGTCCCAAATGGTGCAGGGCCTGACCAGAGGGGGCGCCCTACTAGACTTAATATTTACCAACGTACTGAAACTGGCAGAGTAATTAATGTGCAAGTAGATGGACACCGAGGAAATAGTGATCATAATGTAATACATTATAACTTGTTCTTCAATAAGGGAATCTCTCGAGGGGCCACAAAAACAATGAACTTTCGAAAAGCAAAGTTCGATCAACTCAGAGAAGCCCATAACAATATAAAATGGGATAATGTCCTCAAAAATAACAATACTGACACTAAATGGGAGACTTTTAAAAATATCTTAAATTTTCACTGTAAGATGTATATACTTTATAGGAATAAAAGGGTCAGAAATAAAAGTAAACCAATATGGATGAATAAAAATGTTAAGGGGGCAATAAATGACTAAAATAAAGCATTTCAGTTACTAAAACAGGACAGCAGTGAAGAAGCATTAAAAAGCTATAGAGAAAAATGTGAAATATGTAAAAAACAGATAAAAGACGCAAAAATAGAGACAGAAAGACTCATTGCCAAAGAGAGTATGACTAACACCAAAATGTTCTTTAATTATATAAATAGCAAAAAGGTCAAAAATGAAAGTGTTGGCCCTTTAAAAAATGATGAGGAAGAAATTATAAACGGGGATCAGGAAAAAGCAAATATACTAAAATTCTTCTCCACTGTATTCACTGAGGAAAATGAAATGCCAGGTGAAATACAGTGTGATAAGGTAAGCTCCCCAGTACAGGTCACCTGTCTAACCCAGGAAGAAGTACAGTGCCACCTACAAAAAATCTAAATAGACAAATCACCAGGTCCAGATGGCATTCACCCCCATGTTCTAAAGGAATTAAGTAATGTAATAGACAGACGCGGAGGTGTTGAGGGGCATGTGTGGAACTCCGCTACTCCTTGCTGGGATTTGAATAGACTGGCCCAGACCCTTTCTTGTGGATGGAGAGTGGAGCTGAGTAAAACGATCAGACTTTACATGTGATGAATATCTAACAGTGCAGAAGCCGGTGAAACCATTGATTAATACCCCGGCAATATTCTGAACAGAAGCAGCCTCTTGCACTGGCCCCATGTGGAATGGACAATATTGGATGCCTGACTCTCTGCCTGGTCACTCCTCCTAGCGATTTGGAGAAACCGGGACTCATGGACTAAATTGAACAACTTGGTCTTAGCAGAATTCCTCTCTCATGAAATTGGACCCCTCCCTGGACCCAATAAGATCAGTGACTCTGGGGGGTGATTGCACTGTCTACCAGGGGGAGCGTGAATACGCTAATGATTCCGTAGTTGCATATTAGTATGCTATATTTGGTGGTGGATATTTCTGGATCAGGGTGTGATACCCTAGGTTTTAAGCGCTCCCCAGAGCCATATGGGACTGTGAATTCTTACTTTTGTATGCTGTAAATAACGGGATTTAAATTCTCGAGTGGGAGGGGCCTATGGTGTATAAAGTTGCTAAGTTGGTCCGTGATATCCCCGTAGTGATACATACACCCCACAAATATAAAGTGAAGAGAAATAGTGGGTGAAATGGCCCCTAAGGTGAACCCCAGAAGATCAGGGGGTAGCTCGCCACAAAAAGATAAGGGGGCTATGGGTAAATTGGATAAAATATGGAAGTCTCCAGCTGTGGGTATAAAAACTAGAACCCAGAAGGATCTCTCCCCTAGTAAAACAGGCTCTAGGTACTCGGTCTTGGCGGTGGAAGAAACTGAGGAAGGGCAGTCTGTGCCCCCTGTGGGAACACAGATGTTGGAGGAGATCTTGGGAGGGGTGAAAAAATCTAATTGTGCAATTGAGGAGATAAATAAACAATTAGGTGTGGTATCTACCGAGGTATCTCTGATAAGACACGATATGACTAAAATGAGAGATAGGATTTCCAGACTGGAGGAAGAAGCCCCTAAAACAGAAAATAGGATTAAGGTTTTGGAGGAGGAGGTTAATGACTTGAAAAAGGAGAGGACATCTGTTAAAGATAAGCTCACTGACCTTGAGGATAGATCCAGACGTTGTAATATAAGGATGGTGGGGTTTCCTGAGGGGGGGGGGGGGACTCTGCCATACAGTTTCTTAGTAGGTGGTTGAAGGAGGGGATAGGGGAAGGGCATCTTACTCCAATGTTTGGGATTGAACGAGCTCATCAGTGCCAAGGCGTATTCCCCCTCCGGGGGGTCCCCCTAGGACAATCCTAATTAAGTTATATACCTCCCAGGACAGGGATACTATCCTTAGGAGGGCAAGAGAGATGAGGGACCTACAGTATAATGGACAGAATATTTTTCTATATCCGGATTTCTCTTGGGAGACCCAGAGGAAAAGGGCATCCTTTCGGGAGATAAAAAGGCGGCTAAAGAACGCAGGGGTGCCCTTCTCTCTGCTGTTTCCAACGAGACTCCGGGTTGAGCATAAGGGAAAGGTAACAATATTTGGAACCCCACAAGAAGTCTCAGATTGGATGGATAAATAAGGCATCTAATATAAGGCACTACTGTGGCATTAGGGGTTGGAAGTATTAGTTGAGTAATAATGTTACGTCTCGGGGGGGAGGGGGGAGGGGTTGGGGGGTTCTCTGGGGTGTCACTAGGATAGGAGTGCATAGTAGAAGTACGGTGCATTATGGGGAGAGGGGGGGTGCGGGGGGGGGGAAGGATAAGGGAAAGGAGGGAGGGATGGCACGGGATGATCAAAAGAGTGTTTTTTTTTTTTTCTCTCTCTCTCTTCTTCTTCTCTCTTTTCTTTTTTCTCTTAGGCAAATATATCTATGCTTAAATTATTAGCCTGGAACATACGAGGTATGTCAGATAGAATTAAAAAGTGTGCAGTCTTCGATTATATTCGGAGGTGCCTTCCTGCGATCATATGTTTAGTTGAGACCCATAGGTCAAGAGATGAGCAGATACTTCCAAGGAAGTGGGCCAAAGAAGAATACCACTCCAGACTCTCTTCCTACTCCATGGGAGTATCAGTATATGTTCACAGGAGGGTACCATTCGAGACTAAGAATGCAAAGGTAGATAAGTATGGTCGATATGTATTTCTTTATGGAATATGGGAAGATAGGGCAGTCATCTTGGCTTTTGTTTATATTCCTCCATCTTTTAGAGTGGATGTTCTGAGGGACCTCGTGAGCTATAGCGAAAGTAAGACACATTCGGCATTATGGATAGTTGGAGATTTGAACAATGTAATAGACCCTAGTATGGACAGATACAAATTAGGTAGGAATGTAGGGGGGAACGAAACAGCATTGGCGAGATACTGTGGAGAGATGAATTGGGTTGATGGGTGGCGGAAACTAAACCCAGGAGTAAGACAGTACTCATGTTTTAGTACCTCATATAACACCGCTTCCCGAATTGACTTATGCCTGTGTGATAAGAATGCAATGACCTGGACCAGCAGGGTGCAGTATAAAGCTAAAACCCTATCGGACCATTGCCCAGTGGTGGTGGAAATTGGAGGTAAGGTAATGGGTGGGAAAAGGTTGGGCTTTCGGCTCAACCCCCACTGGATTGAATTAGTGGGCGACCAGGACTGGTTTAGACAGGAAATAGAGGCATTCTGGGAGATTAATCATAAGTCCGCAAACCCTCAGGTGGTATGGGATACTATGAAGGCATACTTGAGGGGTCTATATATAGGGCGAATCAATAAAAAAAAAAAAGGAATTCTCACAGGAAGAATCAGTACTGAATAGTAAAGTGGCAACATTAGAAGCAGGGATAGAAGAGGATAGTGGGGGGAACAGCTGTTAGAACTGAAGGCAGCTCAAGAGGAATATAAAGAATATCTACTTAAAAAGGCACAAAATAAACTATTCTTCAGTGGGCAATTTAATTTCTTTGAGAAAGGGAAACCAAATAAGACACTGTCAAGATTACTTAAAAATCAAGGCGACGAACGTGGTATTATGGCTCTGAGGAGGGAGGATGACAGCATAACCACAGATAGAGAAGAAATAGCCCAAATGGTTGGCTCTTTTTTCTCCAATCTCTATATGGGCAGCTATATTAATAGGGCGGAGGTAGCGGAATTCTTGAGGGGAATTAATATTCCGAGTTTGACAGAGGATGTCAGGGACTCCCTGGATGACCCAATCTCCCTCCAGGAATTGGAGGAGGCATTGGCATCAATCCAAGGGAATACATCCCCTGGGTCTGACGGCATTCCTTTCTAGATATATAGAATATACTCAATCCTGCTGCTTCCAAAACTGCTGGGTATCATTAATGAATCCTGGAGGGGGGGGGGGGGGGTTCTCCCTAAATCTATGTGTGAGGCTAATATTAGACTCATTAGGAAAAAAGATAAGGATCCCTTGGATTTGGGCTCATATCTCCTTGCTTAATACAGATATAAAGATAATAGCGAAAGCACTGGCAAGGAGATTGGATAAAGTAGTGGAGGTAGTGGTGGGCGGTGACCAGGGAGGGTTTAGGTCAGGAAGAACGGTTCATGACAATATCCACCAGGTGTATGAAGCAATCCAGAGTGGATCCCGTGGCCCCCGCTCCATTCTGTCATTGGATGCTACTAAAGCTTTTGACAGGGTGGAGTGGGAATACCTCTGGGAAGTTTTGAAAAGGGTTAGGGTGGGCCCGAGGTTTTTGAGTTATATTCAGCTACTATACACTAACCCCGAGGCGAGTGTGGTGGTAGATGGAACCCCCTCCTACCCATTCAAACTAAGTAGAGGAACAAGGCAGGGCTGCCCCCTCTCACCCTTTTTATTTTTAATTTATATTGAACCCTTAGCGGCTTGGATAAGAGATAATGATGTTTATGAGGGATTTGGAGTAAATGGAGAGAAGAGTAAGATCTTGTTATTTGTAGATGATATCCTCCTTTTTGTAACTAACCCACAAGAAAAAATACATCGTATCATTAAGATGTTCGAGGCATTTGCCCCTCTATCTGGGTTGGACATAAATTGGAGTAAATCTACTATGCTCCCCCTGGATGAAGATATGGGGGAGACGGTGGGAAGACTATCCGTGTTAAAAAAAAATGAATGTCTCCATTATCTCGGAGTAAAAATAGCAGCCACGAATGATAGGTTTGTGATTAACAATATACTGCCCCTTTTGAATAGTTTAGCGAAGAGAGTAGAAGTATGGATTAAAATGCCCTTCTCTATGTCAGAAAGGATGGCGATAATAAAAATGGTGGTCCTCCCACAGATCCTTTTTTTTCTTGCTACCTCGCCAGTGTGGATCGGCAAATGCTGGTTCCGGAAGATAGAAGTGATACTGGGTAGATTGTTATGGGGAAGAAAAAGGGTTCGTCTGAAGTACAGATATTTTATGGCCCCTGGAGATAGGGGGGGATTGGATATGCCCAATTTCTTTGTTTATTACATGGCCGCGCAGTTGGTACGAATCGTGAATTGGAGAAATTTTAGATATCTGGAGAAGATTGTAGTAGATAAGGAGAAAGTGAACATATATGAGGTGTTGGAATGAGATGATTATGAGGAGAGTGGGTCAAATAACACGATGTTATTGTATAAATATAGGAAAGTATGGGAAAGATTAAAGGGAGAATTACATGTAGGAAATAGTTTTGGGTTCACACCCCTATGGGGTAACAATAAATTTAAAGAATTGGTGAAGTGTGAGTCAACTTTTTGGGATAGTAAGGGTATAAAACGACTGGAACAATTATTTGATAAAGGACAACTCTTTTCATTTGAGCACATAAAAAGGGGGTATGATATTAGTGATAACGATTGGCTGTACTATTGGCAAGTTAGTCATGCAGTCCATAACACGATAGATAAGGAGATATATGTAGCACAGAAACACAATTTCATAGAAGCACTAACTCAAATAGAGCACTTTAAAAAAAAAAAGGAATATCAATTTTGTATAAGAAATTAAATAAGATTATTGGAGTAAGGGGGATCGACAGAATTAAAGACAAATGGTCCGGAATAGTGGGTACTGTGTCTGAGGAAGATTGGGACATTATGGCCCAAAATATAAGCAAGGTTTCTCGTAATATGGAACATAAAATTACACAATTGAAGATATTACACAAGACCCACTATTCCGCGCTTCATTTACATAGGATAGGGGTGAGAATCACTTCACAGTGTGTTAAATGTGGTTTGGAAGAGGCGGACTATTTACATAGTTTTTGGTCGTGTGAGAAGATATCTGTTTTCTGGGAATCTGTAATAAAAGAGGTAGAAAGTAAAATCCCTGTGAAGGTACCTCGTACGATAGAGTTTATACTGCTGGGAGCTATTGGTAAGATGGGCAAATTTGATTAGACATACTCTTGGATGTAAACAAGTATGGATTTGGCTTCTATGGCTTTTGCTTTCCTTCCGATTGGTGATGTTGTTTTATCGGATTTGTACAATGTATTTTTGTAATTGTTTAATATTAAAATAAAAAAAATATAAAAAAAAAGTAATGTAATAGACAGACCCCAATTTTTAATATTCAGGGACTCTATAGTGACAGGGACTGTTCCCCAGGACTGGCGCATGGCAAATGTGGTGCCAATATTTAAGAAGGGGTCAAAAGGTGACCCCGGGAATTATAGACCTGTTAGTTTAACCTCGGTAAATTGTTTGAGGGTTTCCTAAGAGATGCTATTTTGGAATATCTTGATAAAAATAAATGTATGACCCTGTATCAGCATGGCTTTATGAGGGATTGATCCTGTCAAACTAACCTGATCAGCTTTTATGAGGAGGTGAGCACAAGACTGGACCAGGGGCAATCGCTGGATGTCGTATATCTGGATTTTTCCAAAGCATTTGATACGGTTCCACATAAAAGGTTGGTGCATAAAATGAGAAGGTTTGGGCTGGGTGAGAATGTGCGCAAGTGGGTAAGTAACTGGCTCAATGATAGGAAACAGAGGGTGTTTATTAATGGTACTTATTCTGATTGGGTGACTGTTACTAGTGGGGTACCACAGGGGTCCGTCTTGGGTCCTGTCCTATTTAATATATTCATGAATGACCTTGCAGAGGGGTTGAATAGTAAAGTAGCAATCTTTGCAGATGACACCAAACTCTGTAAAGTGGTAAACACTATAGAGGACAGTGCACTGTTACAAATGGATCTGGATAGGTTGGAGGTTTGGGCTGGGAAGTGGCAGATGAGGTTCAACACTGATAAATGTAAGGTAATGCAAAAATCCGAGCTGGGATTATGTATTAAATGGAAGAACACTTAGGACGACTGACATGGAAAAGGACTTAGGAGCCTTAGGTAACAGTAAACTTAGCTGTAGTGACCAGTGTCGGGCAGCTGCTGCCAAGGCTAATAAAATCATGGGGTACATCAATAGGGGCATAGATGCCGACGACAAGGAAATAATGCTACCGCTGTACAAATCACTAGTCAGTCCTCACATAGAGTACTGTGTACAGTACTGAGCACCAGTGTACAAGAAAGATATAGTGGAGCTGGAGAGGGTTCAAATCCCACTAAGGACAACAATAAATAAAGACATTATTATTATTATTATTATAATAACGTCAGCAGAGAGCACTGTGCTCGTGATGTCATCAGAGAGCATTCCAAAAAGAAAATAATTTCCTCTGTAGTATTCAGCAGCTAATAAGTACAGGAAAGATTACGATTTTTTAATAGAAGTAATTTACAAATCTGTTTAACTTTCCGGAGCCAGTTGATTTAAAAGAAAAAAAAGGTTTTCACCGGAGTACCCCTTTAACCCCTTCATGACCCAGCCCATTTTCACCTTCAGGTCCTGGGCATTTTTTGAAAATCTGACCACTGTCACTTTAAACATTAATAACTCTGGAATGCTTTTACTTATCATTCTGATTCCGAGAACTGCTGTAACAATCAGCCACCCCTGTGCAAATCGCCTCAAATGTACATGGTGCACTCTCCCTTCTGAGCCTTGTTGTGCGCCCCCAGAGCACTTTGCGCCCACATATGGGGTATCTCCATACTCGGGAGAAATTGCATTACAAATTTAGAGGATCTTTTTTCCCCTTTTACCTCTTGTGAAAATGAAAAGTATAGGGCAACACCAGCATGTCAGAGTAAAAAAATTATTTTTTTACACTAACATGCTGGTGTAGACCCCAACTTCACCTTTTCATAAGGGGTTAAAGAAGAAAAAGCCCCCCAAAATTTGTAAGGCAATTTCTCCCGAGTACGGCAATACCCCATATGTGTCCCAAAACTGTTGCCCTGAAATACAACAGGGCTCCAAAGTGAGAGAGCGCCATGCGCATTTGAGGCCTGAATTAGGGATTTGCATAGGGGTGGACATAGGGGTATTCTATGCCAATGATTCCCAAACAGGGTGCCTCCAGCTGTTGCAAAACTCCCAGCATGCCTGGACAGTCAATGGCTGTCCGGCAATACTGGGAGTTATTATTTTGCAACAGCTGGAGGCTCCGTTTTGGAAACAGTAGCGTACCAGACGTTTTTCATTTTTTTGGGGGCTGTGTAGGGATAATGTGTATATGTAGTCTTTTTATTTTAGGTTAGTGTTAGTGTAGTGTAGTGTTTTTAGGGTACAGTCACATGGGCAGAGGTTCACAGCAAGTTTGCCGCTGGGAGTTTGAGCTGCAGCGCAAATTTTGCGCCATCTCAAACTTGCAGCACTCACTGTAAACCTCCGCCCATGTGAGTGTACCCTGTACATTCACATTGGGGGGAGGGGGCAAACATCCAGCTGTTGCAAACTCCGAGCATGCCCTTTGGCTGTCCGTGCATGCTGGGAGTTGTAGTTTTGCAACAGCTGGAGGCACACTGGTTTGGAAACACTAAGTTAAGTAATAAACTTTCAAGTGTTTTGCAACCAAACTTAGCGTTTCCAAACCAGTGTGCCTCCAGCTGTTGCAAAACTACAACTCCCAGCATGCATGGTCTGTCAGTGCATGCTGGGAGTTATAGTTTTGCAACAATTGAAACAGCTGGAGGCACTGAGGTAGCAAACGGACAATGTTTCCCAACTAGTGTGCCTCCAGTTGTTGCAAAACTACAACTCCCAGCATGCCCAGACTGCCCAAGCATGCTGGAAGTTGTAGTTCGGCAATATCTGAAGGATCAGATGTTGCCGAACTACAACTTCCAGCATGCTTGGGCAGTCTGGGCATGCTGGGAGTTGTAGTTTTGCAATATCTGGAGGTCCACAGTTTGGAGACCACTGTATAATGGTCTCCAATCTATGCTCTTCCAGATGTTAGAGAACTACAACTCCCAGCATGCCTGAACAGACTGAGCATGCTGGGAGTTGTAGTTTTGCAACATCTGGAACAGCACAGATTGGAGACCATTATACAGTGGTCTCCAAACTGTGGACCTCCAGATGTTACAAAACTACAACTCCCAGCATGCCCAGAAAGCCAAAGGCTGTCTGGGCATGCTGGGAGTTGCCGTTTTGAAACTCCCAGAGGCAGCAGTGAGATCGCTTTACGGCGATCTCACTGCTGCCAATGAAGATGCCGCACTGCTGCCGGAAACTCACCTCCGTGACGCAGCACCGCCGGGACCGCCTGGAGGACGTCGCTCGCAACGGGACCACTCGGGACACCGCATGGTCGGGTAAGTGATGCCGGGGGATGGGTAAGGGACACTTAGCAGAGCGGTGTGTGTCCCGATCCCCGTGATCGGGACTTACACACCGCGCTGCTAAATATTCTGATAGCGAAACGCTGCTATTAGCTAGTCAGAGTTGACCAGCTGATAGCAGCGATCGCTGGGGGGGGGGGTGGGGGATGAAACCCCCCGTGGTCGCATGGTAAGATGGCTGGCTATCAGTGATAGCCACCATCTTACCGGGCGCTGCGGGATGCCGCGAGTAGCGGCAAAAATGTTCATGACGTACCTGTATGTCATGGGTCGGGAACACCTTGCCACCCATGACGTACAGGTATGTCATAGGTCGGGAAGGGGTTAATGGTATAGAGAACTGTGTCTAGTGCATTAACTCTGATTTTTTGCCCATTGAAACCAGTAGGCCCATTGTGGTCTATGGGGAAAGCTGCTGAGTTGCCCATAGCAACCAATCAGATCGCTTCTTTCATTTTTGAAAAAGTCTCTGAAAAATGAAGGAAGTAATCTGATTGGTTGCTATGGGCAACTCAGAAACTTTTCCAGGAAAATATGCTGAGTTGCCCATAGCAACCAATCAGATCGCTTCTTTCATTTTGCAAAGGCATTGTGAAAAATGAAAGAAGCAATCTGGTTGCTATGGGCAACTGCACAACTCTTCCTCTACACTGGTCTTGATGAATCTCCCCCATAGAGGGAGATTTATCAAAACCTGCCCAGAGGAAAAGTTTCTGAGTTGCCCATAGCAACCAATCAGATCGCTTCTTTCATTTTTGAAAAAGCCTCTGAAAAATGAAGGATATTTTTGAGATTTTGGAAGCTGGGATACTCACTACACCCATGCATATCTAGATAATTAAGTATGGGGGGAACTTAAATTTATTTTTTAAATCACATGGAGTTTTGACTTTACTTCATTATGGTCGAATAAAGCACTTAAAGAGTTCCTTAAAATTAAAGATTCACTCTTTTGGATGAAAAGGGGCTTATTTATGTAAATCAATTATACGCTTTAGGTCAAATAAAGTCGTTTGAAGAGATAGCCCATAAGTGTGTGGGGGGAAGACAATCACAAACATTGTTTTTTACAAATAAGTAACACAGATCATAAAGCAATAAAAGGAGAGATTGGAGATTTCAGGGATTCTATATATAAGAAAAGTTTAATTAGACTATTTCCTTATGCAAAGTTGCTGTCTGGGCATGCTGGGAGTTGTGGTTCTGCAGCGGTTGGGGGTTCACAGCTTGAAGACCACTGCTATAGAGGGTGCAAATGTATCTGAGCCCTGGAACTCAAATAATGTGAAATATGAGATGATCAAAATGGAGCCCCTGCACTAATTACTTGGGTTCTGAGGTCTGTAAGGTCCATAGTAAAAACATCAGGTTCTGTCTATAGCAGATACTAAATCATGGCAGCTCAAAGAAACAAGCAGTCATTCTGACATGTCACATGTGATGTCAGAGACAGCTGGAGGCCTGACATCCCACTGACAGCCGCCCGAGCCTTCAGTCTGTTCCAGTGCGATTAGTGAGAATAGTGAGATTAGCGTCTTCTTTTTCTACTTGTCTGAAATGGAGCTAAAAGGACTGGGGTTCGTCCCCCTCCTGTTGGCGTTTTGGTGTGCGGCCTGGCTTGCCACCAGCTACATCATGACGGTCGTCCTCGGCCATGCAGCCTCGCCACTGATGAGCATCAGGTAAGATAAACAAGCAAATGATTCTTATTTCATGGGTTGGGAGTGAGGAAATATCCATAATAACATTGGTTTCTTTTCCTTCACAGTGACGTGGGAAATGTCTTTCCCGAAAGCATATTATTCAGAATTGGATTTATAGGGATGTCCATTGGCACTTTGGTACTAACCTTTCTTATTTATAAGTATATGGTTATGCATACTGAAGAGTTCAGGGGTCATCAGGTCCTGATCCAGAGGATCCTGCTGGCCATTGTGTGGGCCTCCTGTTTTTCCACAGCTGTTATGCATGTATTGTCCCCCGAAGAATATCCCAGGATACACTTTGTCAGCACGATAATTTCCATTACATGTGAAGCCTTATACTACCTTGGGCAGTCCATCCAGATGTATAAATTACCAGGAGCAAAAAAAGTCATCCACCATAGTAGATGCACCTGCTGTGGCCTGACTTTTGTCTGTGTAGTTTTCTATTTTGGATATGAAACATTAAAGGAATTATTCCATAATGATGAAGACTGGGACGAGATCCGTGAAATCCCCATCATAATCATCGAGTGGGTGATGCTTCTACTGATCCTGATAAACATCGTGACCTATTATTCCACCATGCAGAGGTTATTGTTGACCGTCTCCAGAAACAGCTGCACACTCTCTCTTAGAGTAAAAATTGATGACTTCGGGGTGTAGACCACCACGGGGGCCATCAAGTGGACTTCTGGGAGAGATACTGCACAGGACACGGAAAACATCTAAAGAAGAATAACTGGGGGACTACATATGGTGCCAGTAATCATGACACAATAATATGAGCTGGTGATATTACCTATACAAAAAAAAATAAAAAAATATTATAAAAAAATATTGGTGTGTGAAGTGTAATACCTAGTTAGAAAACAGAATCAAATTCATCATTATAACCCCCCTCTGCATTACCCTGTTTATTATTTTTCAAGCAAGCACTTTGTTCTAATTCGTCCACTCTCTGGCGTGCTCCTTGTATAAGGGGTTTGGGATACCCTTTTTGTTTAAAACCATCCTCCAGGTTCTCTAGTTGTTGTAGGTATTTTTGTGTGGAAGAACAATTCCTTCGGATTCTTTTCATTTGACCTAATGGAATGTTCTTCTTCCATTATTTAAGATGGCAACTGTTAAAGTCGAGGTATCTGTTTGCATTCACCTCCTTAAAATAGTTGGCAGTATGCGAACAGCCATCCTGAATATAGATATTTAAATCCAGGAACTCACATTTTTTGGGGGACTGATGCAGCGCTGCCTTTGGCAATTTCTGGCTCTGCTATAGCGCTTTTTTTGAGGGGGCGTGTCGGCTGCCCCTTCATCTGGCGGTCAACCTGCGCCGCCGGGACGCAGCGCCGCCGGGACCGCCTGGAGGACGTCGCTCGCAACGGGACCACTCGGGACACCGCATGGTCGGGTAAGTGATGCCGGGGGATGGGTAAGGGACACTTAGCAGAGCGGTGTGTGTCCCGATCCCCGTGATCGGGACTTACACACCGCGCTGCTAAATATTCTGATAGCGAAACGCTGCTATTAGCTAGTCAGAGTTGACCAGCTGATAGCAGCGATCGCTGGGGGGGGGGGTGGGGGATGAAACCCCCCGTGGTCGCATGGTAAGATGGCTGGCTATCAGTGATAGCCACCATCTTACCGGGCGCTGCGGGATGCCGCGAGTAGCGGCAAAAATGTTCATGACGTACCTGTATGTCATGGGTCGGGAACACCTTGCCACCCATGACGTACAGGTATGTCATAGGTCGGGAAGGGGTTAATGGTATAGAGAACTGTGTCTAGTGCATTAACTCTGATTTTTTGCCCATTGAAACCAGTAGGCCCATTGTGGTCTATGGGGAAAGCTGCTGAGTTGCCCATAGCAACCAATCAGATCGCTTCTTTCATTTTTGAAAAAGTCTCTGAAAAATGAAGGAAGTAATCTGATTGGTTGCTATGGGCAACTCAGAAACTTTTCCAGGAAAATATGCTGAGTTGCCCATAGCAACCAATCAGATCGCTTCTTTCATTTTGCAAAGGCATTGTGAAAAATGAAAGAAGCAATCTGGTTGCTATGGGCAACTGCACAACTCTTCCTCTACACTGGTCTTAATGAATCTCCCCCATAGAGGGAGATTTATCAAAACCTGCCCAGAGGAAAAGTTTCTGAGTTGCCCATAGCAACCAATCAGATCGCTTCTTTCATTTTTGAAAAAGCCTCTGAAAAATGAAGGATATTTTTGAGATTTTGGAAGCTGGGATACTCACTACACCCATGCATATCTAGATAATTAAGTATGGGGGGAACTTAAATTTATTTTTTAAATCACATGGAGTTTTGACTTTACTTCATTATGGTCGAATAAAGCACTTAAAGAGTTCCTTAAAATTAAAGATTCACTCTTTTGGATGAAAAGGGGCTTATTTATGTAAATCAATTATACGCTTTAGGTCAAATAAAGTCGTTTGAAGAGATAGCCCATAAGTGTGTGGGGGGAAGACAATCACAAACATTGTTTTTTACAAATAAGTAACACAGATCATAAAGCAATAAAAGGAGAGATTGGAGATTTCAGGGATTCTATATATAAGAAAAGTTTAATTAGACTATTTCCTTATGCAAAGTTGCTGTCTGGGCATGCTGGGAGTTGTGGTTCTGCAGCGGTTGGGGGTTCACAGCTTGAAGACCACTGCTATAGAGGGTGCAAATGTATCTGAGCCCTGGAACTCAAATAATGTGAAATATGAGATGATCAAAATGGAGCCCCTGCACTAATTACTTGGGTTCTGAGGTCTGTAAGGTCCATAGTAAAAACATCAGGTTCTGTCTATAGCAGATACTAAATCATGGCAGCTCAAAGAAACAAGCAGTCATTCTGACATGTCACATGTGATGTCATAGACAGCTGGAGGCCTGACATCCCACTGACAGCCGCCCGAGCCTTCAGTCTGTTCCAGTGCGATTAGTGAGAATAGTGAGATTAGCGTCTTCTTTTTCTACTTGTCTGAAATGGAGCTAAAAGGACTGGGGTTCGTCCCCCTCCTGTTGGCGTTTTGGTGTGCGGCCTGGCTTGCCACCAGCTACATCATGACGGTCGTCCTCGGCCATGCAGCCTCGCCACTGATGAGCATCAGGTAAGATAAACAAGCAAATGATTCTTATTTCATGGGTTGGGAGTGAGGAAATATCCATAATAACATTGGTTTCTTTTCCTTCACAGTGACGTGGGAAATGTCTTTCCCGAAAGCATATTATTCAGAATTGGATTTATAGGGACGTCCATTGGCACTTTGGTACTAACCTTTCTTATTTATAAGTATATGGTTATGCATACTGAAGAGTTCAGGGGTCATCAGGTCCTGATCCAGAGGATCCTGCTGGCCATTGTGTGGGCCTCCTGTTTTTCCACAGCTGTTATGCATGTATTGTCCCCCGAAGAATATCCCAGGATACACTTTGTCAGCACGATAATTTCCATTACATGTGAAGCCTTATACTACCTTGGGCAGTCCATCCAGATGTATAAATTACCAGGAGCAAAAAAAGTCATCCACCATAGTAGATGCACCTGCTGTGGCCTGACTTTTGTCTGTGTAGTTTTCTATTTTGGATATGAAACATTAAAGGAATTATTCCATAATGATGAAGACTGGGACGAGATCCGTGAAATCCCCATCATAATCATCGAGTGGGTGATGCTTCTACTGATCCTGATAAACATCGTGACCTATTATTCCACCATGCAGAGGTTATTGTTGACCGTCTCCAGAAACAGCTGCACACTCTCTCTTAGAGTAAAAATTGATGACTTCGGGGTGTAGACCACCACGGGGGCCATCAAGTGGACTTCTGGGAGAGATACTGCACAGGACACGGAAAACATCTAAAGAAGAATAACTGGGGGACTACATATGGTGCCAGTAATCATGACACAATAATATGAGCTGGTGATATTACCTATACAAAAAAAAAATAAAAAAAAATTATAAAAAAATATTGGTGTGTGAAGTGTAATACCTAGTTAGAAAAACAGAATCAAATTCATCATTATAACCCCCCTCTGCATTACCCTGTTTATTATTTTTCAAGCAAGCACTTTGTTCTAATTCGTCCACTCTCTGGCGTGCTCCTTGTATAAGGGGTTTGGGATACCCTTTTTGTTTAAAACGATCCTCCAGGTTCTCTAGTTGTTGTAGGTATTTTTGTGTGGAAGAACAATTCCTTCGGATTCTTTTCATTTGACCGAATGGAATGTTCTTCTTCCATTATTTAAGATGGCAACTGTTAAAGTCGAGGTATCTGTTTGCATTCACCTCCTTAAAATAGTTGGCAGTATGCGAACAGCCATCCTGAATATAGATATTTAAATCCAGGAACTCACATTTTTTGGGGGACTGATGCAGCGCTGCCTTTGGCAATTTCTGGCTCTGCTATAGCGCTTTTTTTGAGGGGGCGTGTCGGCTGCCCCTTCATCTGGCGGTCAACCTGCGCCGCCGGGACGCAGCGCCGCCGGGACCGCCTGGAGGACGTCGCTCGCAACGGGACCACTCGGGACACCGCATGGTCGGGTAAGTGATGCCGGGGGATGGGTAAGGGACACTTAGCAGAGCGGTGTGTGTCCCGATCCCCGTGATCGGGACTTACACACCGCGCTGCTAAATATTCTGATAGCGAAACGCTGCTATTAGCTAGTCAGAGTTGACCAGCTGATAGCAGCGATCGCTGGGGGGGGGGGGGGGTGGGGGATGAAACCCCCCGTGGTCTCATGGTAAGATGGCTGGCTATCAGTGATAGCCACCATCTTACCGGGCGCTGCGGGATGCCGCGAGTAGCGGCAAAAATGTTCATGACGTACCTGTATGTCATGGGTCGGGAACACCTTGCCACCCATGACGTACAGGTATGTCATAGGTCGGGAAGGGGTTAATGGTATAGAGAACTGTGTCTAGTGCATTAACTCTGATTTTTTGCCCATTGAAACCAGTAGGCCCATTGTGGTCTATGGGGAAAGCTGCTGAGTTGCCCATAGCAACCAATCAGATCGCTTCTTTCATTTTTGAAAAAGTCTCTGAAAAATGAAGGAAGTAATCTGATTGGTTGCTATGGGCAACTCAGAAACTTTTCCAGGAAAATATGCTGAGTTGCCCATAGCAACCAATCAGATCGCTTCTTTCATTTTGCAAAGGCATTGTGAAAAATGAAAGAAGCAATCTGGTTGCTATGGGCAACTGCACAACTCTTCCTCTACACTGGTCTTAATGAATCTCCCCCATAGAGGGAGATTTATCAAAACCTGCCCAGAGGAAAAGTTTCTGAGTTGCCCATAGCAACCAATCAGATCGCTTCTTTCATTTTTGAAAAAGCCTCTGAAAAATGAAGGATATTTTTGAGATTTTGGAAGCTGGGATACTCACTACACCCATGCATATCTAGATAATTAAGTATGGGGGGAACTTAAATTTATTTTTTAAATCACATGGAGTTTTGACTTTACTTCATTATGGTCGAATAAAGCACTTAAAGAGTTCCTTAAAATTAAAGATTCACTCTTTTGGATGAAAAGGGGCTTATTTATGTAAATCAATTATACGCTTTAGGTCAAATAAAGTCGTTTGAAGAGATAGCCCATAAGTGTGTGGGGGGAAGACAATCAGAAACATTGTTTTTTACAAATAAGTAACACAGATCATAAACCAATAAAAGGAGAGATTGGAGATTTCAGGGATTCTATATATAAGAAAAGTTTAATTAGACTATTTCCTTATGCAAAGTTGCTGTCTGGGCATGCTGGGAGTTGTGGTTCTGCAGCGGTTGGGGGTTCACAGCTTGAAGACCACTGCTATAGAGGGTGCAAATGTATCTGAGCCCTGGAACTCAAATAATGTGAAATATGAGATGATCAAAATGGAGCCCCTGCACTAATTACTTGGGTTCTGAGGTCTGTAAGGTCCATAGTAAAAACATCAGGTTCTGTCTATAGCAGATACTAAATCATGGCAGCTCAAAGAAACAAGCAGTCATTCTGACATGTCACATGTGATGTCATAGACAGCTGGAGGCCTGACATCCCACTGACAGCCGCCCGAGCCTTCAGTCTGTTCCTGTGCGATTAGTGAGAATAGTGAGATTAGCGTCTTCTTTTTCTACTTGTCTGAAATGGAGCTAAAAGGACTGGGGTTCGTCCCCCTCCTGTTGGCGTTTTGGTGTGCGGCCTGGCTTGCCACCAGCTACATCATGACGGTCGTCCTCGGCCATGCAGCCTCGCCACTGATGAGCATCAGGTAAGATAAACAAGCACATGATTCTTATTTCATGGGTTGGGAGTGAGGAAATATCCATAATAACATTGGTTTCTTTTCCTTCACAGTGACGTGGGAAATGTCTTTCCCGAAAGCATATTATTCAGAATTGGATTTATAGGGATGTCCATTGGCACTTTGGTACTAACCTTTCTTATTTATAAGTATATGGTTATGCATACTGAAGAGTTCAGGGGTCATCAGGTCCTGATCCAGAGGATCCTGCTGGCCATTGTGTGGGCCTCCTGTTTTTCCACAGCTGTTATGCATGTATTGTCCCCCGAAGAATATCCCAGGATACACTTTGTCAGCACGATAATTTCCATTACATGTGAAGCCTTATACTACCTTGGGCAGTCCATCCAGATGTATAAATTACCAGGAGCAAAAAAAGTCATCCACCATAGTAGATGCACCTGCTGTGGCCTGACTTTTGTCTGTGTAGTTTTCTATTTTGGATATGAAACATTAAAGGAATTATTCCATAATGATGAAGACTGGGACGAGATCCGTGAAATCCCCATCATAATCATCGAGTGGGTGATGCTTCTACTGATCCTGATAAACATCGTGACCTATTATTCCACCATGCAGAGGTTATTGTTGACCGTCTCCAGAAACAGCTGCACACTCTCTCTTAGAGTAAAAATTGATGACTTCGGGGTGTAGACCACCACGGGGGCCATCAAGTGGACTTCTGGGAGAGATACTGCACAGGACACGGAAAACATCTAAAGAAGAATAACTGGGGGACTACATATGGTGCCAGTAATCATGACACAATAATATGAGCTGGTGATATTACCTATACAAAAAAAAAATAAAAAAAAATTATAAAAAAATATTGGTGTGTGAAGTGTAATACCTAGTTAGAAAAACAGAATCAAATTCATCATTATAACCCCCCTCTGCATTACCCTGTTTATTATTTTTCAAGCAAGCACTTTGTTCTAATTCGTCCACTCTCTGGCGTGCTCCTTGTATAAGGGGTTTGGGATACCCTTTTTGTTTAAAACGATCCTCCAGGTTCTCTAGTTGTTGTAGGTATTTTTGTGTGGAAGAACAATTCCTTCGGATTCTTTTCATTTGACCGAATGGAATGTTCTTCTTCCATTATTTAAGATGGCAACTGTTAAAGTCGAGGTATCTGTTTGCATTCACCTCCTTAAAATAGTTGGCAGTATGCGAACAGCCATCCTGAATATAGATATTTAAATCCAGGAACTCACATTTTTTGGGGGACTGATGCAGCGCTGCCTTTGGCAATTTCTGGCTCTGCTATAGCGCTTTTTTTGAGGGGGCGTGTCGGCTGCCCCTTCATCTGGCGGTCAACCTGCGCCGCCGGGACGCAGCGCCGCCGGGACCGCCTGGAGGACGTCGCTCGCAACGGGACCACTCGGGACACCGCATGGTCGGGTAAGTGATGCCGGGGGATGGGTAAGGGACACTTAGCAGAGCGGTGTGTGTCCCGATCCCCGTGATCGGGACTTACACACCGCGCTGCTAAATATTCTGATAGCGAAACGCTGCTATTAGCTAGTCAGAGTTGACCAGCTGATAGCAGCGATCGCTGGGGGGGGGGGGGGTGGGGGATGAAACCCCCCGTGGTCTCATGGTAAGATGGCTGGCTATCAGTGATAGCCACCATCTTACCGGGCGCTGCGGGATGCCGCGAGTAGCGGCAAAAATGTTCATGACGTACCTGTATGTCATGGGTCGGGAACACCTTGCCACCCATGACGTACAGGTATGTCATAGGTCGGGAAGGGGTTAATGGTATAGAGAACTGTGTCTAGTGCATTAACTCTGATTTTTTGCCCATTGAAACCAGTAGGCCCATTGTGGTCTATGGGGAAAGCTGCTGAGTTGCCCATAGCAACCAATCAGATCGCTTCTTTCATTTTTGAAAAAGTCTCTGAAAAATGAAGGAAGTAATCTGATTGGTTGCTATGGGCAACTCAGAAACTTTTCCAGGAAAATATGCTGAGTTGCCCATAGCAACCAATCAGATCGCTTCTTTCATTTTGCAAAGGCATTGTGAAAAATGAAAGAAGCAATCTGGTTGCTATGGGCAACTGCACAACTCTTCCTCTACACTGGTCTTAATGAATCTCCCCCATAGAGGGAGATTTATCAAAACCTGCCCAGAGGAAAAGTTTCTGAGTTGCCCATAGCAACCAATCAGATCGCTTCTTTCATTTTTGAAAAAGCCTCTGAAAAATGAAGGATATTTTTGAGATTTTGGAAGCTGGGATACTCACTACACCCATGCATATCTAGATAATTAAGTATGGGGGGAACTTAAATTTATTTTTTAAATCACATGGAGTTTTGACTTTACTTCATTATGGTCGAATAAAGCACTTAAAGAGTTCCTTAAAATTAAAGATTCACTCTTTTGGATGAAAAGGGGCTTATTTATGTAAATCAATTATACGCTTTAGGTCAAATAAAGTCGTTTGAAGAGATAGCCCATAAGTGTGTGGGGGGAAGACAATCAGAAACATTGTTTTTTACAAATAAGTAACACAGATCATAAACCAATAAAAGGAGAGATTGGAGATTTCAGGGATTCTATATATAAGAAAAGTTTAATTAGACTATTTCCTTATGCAAAGTTGCTGTCTGGGCATGCTGGGAGTTGTGGTTCTGCAGCGGTTGGGGGTTCACAGCTTGAAGACCACTGCTATAGAGGGTGCAAATGTATCTGAGCCCTGGAACTCAAATAATGTGAAATATGAGATGATCAAAATGGAGCCCCTGCACTAATTACTTGGGTTCTGAGGTCTGTAAGGTCCATAGTAAAAACATCAGGTTCTGTCTATAGCAGATACTAAATCATGGCAGCTCAAAGAAACAAGCAGTCATTCTGACATGTCACATGTGATGTCATAGACAGCTGGAGGCCTGACATCCCACTGACAGCCGCCCGAGCCTTCAGTCTGTTCCTGTGCGATTAGTGAGAATAGTGAGATTAGCGTCTTCTTTTTCTACTTGTCTGAAATGGAGCTAAAAGGACTGGGGTTCGTCCCCCTCCTGTTGGCGTTTTGGTGTGCGGCCTGGCTTGCCACCAGCTACATCATGACGGTCGTCCTCGGCCATGCAGCCTCGCCACTGATGAGCATCAGGTAAGATAAACAAGCACATGATTCTTATTTCATGGGTTGGGAGTGAGGAAATATCCATAATAACATTGGTTTCTTTTCCTTCACAGTGACGTGGGAAATGTCTTTCCCGAAAGCATATTATTCAGAATTGGATTTATAGGGATGTCCATTGGCACTTTGGTACTAACCTTTCTTATTTATAAGTATATGGTTATGCATACTGAAGAGTTCAGGGGTCATCAGGTCCTGATCCAGAGGATCCTGCTGGCCATTGTGTGGGCCTCCTGTTTTTCCACAGCTGTTATGCATGTATTGTCCCCCGAAGAATATCCCAGGATACACTTTGTCAGCACGATAATTTCCATTACATGTGAAGCCTTATACTACCTTGGGCAGTCCATCCAGATGTATAAATTACCAGGAGCAAAAAAAGTCATCCACCATAGTAGATGCACCTGCTGTGGCCTGACTTTTGTCTGTGTAGTTTTCTATTTTGGATATGAAACATTAAAGGAATTATTCCATAATGATGAAGACTGGGACGAGATCCGTGAAATCCCCATCATAATCATCGAGTGGGTGATGCTTCTACTGATCCTGATAAACATCGTGACCTATTATTCCACCATGCAGAGGTTATTGTTGACCGTCTCCAGAAACAGCTGCACACTCTCTCTTAGAGTAAAAATTGATGACTTCGGGGTGTAGACCACCACGGGGGCCATCAAGTGGACTTCTGGGAGAGATACTGCACAGGACACGGAAAACATCTAAAGAAGAATAACTGGGGGACTACATATGGTGCCAGTAATCATGACACAATAATATGAGCTGGTGATATTACCTATACAAAAAAAAATAAAAAAATATTATAAAAAAATATTGGTGTGTGAAGTGTAATACCTAGTTAGAAAACAGAATCAAATTCATCATTATAACCCCCCTCTGCATTACCCTGTTTATTATTTTTCAAGCAAGCACTTTGTTCTAATTCGTCCACTCTCTGGCGTGCTCCTTGTATAAGGGGTTTGGGATACCCTTTTTGTTTAAAACCATCCTCCAGGTTCTCTAGTTGTTGTAGGTATTTTTGTGTGGAAGAACAATTCCTTCGGATTCTTTTCATTTGACCTAATGGAATGTTCTTCTTCCATTATTTAAGATGGCAACTGTTAAAGTCGAGGTATCTGTTTGCATTCACCTCCTTAAAATAGTTGGCAGTATGCGAACAGCCATCCTGAATATAGATATTTAAATCCAGGAACTCACATTTTTTGGGGGACTGATGCAGCGCTGCCTTTGGCAATTTCTGGCTCTGCTATAGCGCTTTTTTTGAGGGGGCGTGTCGGCTGCCCCTTCATCTGGCGGTCAACCTGCGCCGCCGGGACGCAGCGCCGCCGGGACCGCCTGGAGGACGTCGCTCGCAACGGGACCACTCGGGACACCGCATGGTCGGGTAAGTGATGCCGGGGGATGGGTAAGGGACACTTAGCAGAGCGGTGTGTGTCCCGATCCCCGTGATCGGGACTTACACACCGCGCTGCTAAATATTCTGATAGCGAAACGCTGCTATTAGCTAGTCAGAGTTGACCAGCTGATAGCAGCGATCGCTGGGGGGGGGGGTGGGGGATGAAACCCCCCGTGGTCGCATGGTAAGATGGCTGGCTATCAGTGATAGCCACCATCTTACCGGGCGCTGCGGGATGCCGCGAGTAGCGGCAAAAATGTTCATGACGTACCTGTATGTCATGGGTCGGGAACACCTTGCCACCCATGACGTACAGGTATGTCATAGGTCGGGAAGGGGTTAATGGTATAGAGAACTGTGTCTAGTGCATTAACTCTGATTTTTTGCCCATTGAAACCAGTAGGCCCATTGTGGTCTATGGGGAAAGCTGCTGAGTTGCCCATAGCAACCAATCAGATCGCTTCTTTCATTTTTGAAAAAGTCTCTGAAAAATGAAGGAAGTAATCTGATTGGTTGCTATGGGCAACTCAGAAACTTTTCCAGGAAAATATGCTGAGTTGCCCATAGCAACCAATCAGATCGCTTCTTTCATTTTGCAAAGGCATTGTGAAAAATGAAAGAAGCAATCTGGTTGCTATGGGCAACTGCACAACTCTTCCTCTACACTGGTCTTAATGAATCTCCCCCATAGAGGGAGATTTATCAAAACCTGCCCAGAGGAAAAGTTTCTGAGTTGCCCATAGCAACCAATCAGATCGCTTCTTTCATTTTTGAAAAAGCCTCTGAAAAATGAAGGATATTTTTGAGATTTTGGAAGCTGGGATACTCACTACACCCATGCATATCTAGATAATTAAGTATGGGGGGAACTTAAATTTATTTTTTAAATCACATGGAGTTTTGACTTTACTTCATTATGGTCGAATAAAGCACTTAAAGAGTTCCTTAAAATTAAAGATTCACTCTTTTGGATGAAAAGGGGCTTATTTATGTAAATCAATTATACGCTTTAGGTCAAATAAAGTCGTTTGAAGAGATAGCCCATAAGTGTGTGGGGGGAAGACAATCACAAACATTGTTTTTTACAAATAAGTAACACAGATCATAAAGCAATAAAAGGAGAGATTGGAGATTTCAGGGATTCTATATATAAGAAAAGTTTAATTAGACTATTTCCTTATGCAAAGTTGCTGTCTGGGCATGCTGGGAGTTGTGGTTCTGCAGCGGTTGGGGGTTCACAGCTTGAAGACCACTGCTATAGAGGGTGCAAATGTATCTGAGCCCTGGAACTCAAATAATGTGAAATATGAGATGATCAAAATGGAGCCCCTGCACTAATTACTTGGGTTCTGAGGTCTGTAAGGTCCATAGTAAAAACATCAGGTTCTGTCTATAGCAGATACTAAATCATGGCAGCTCAAAGAAACAAGCAGTCATTCTGACATGTCACATGTGATGTCATAGACAGCTGGAGGCCTGACATCCCACTGACAGCCGCCCGAGCCTTCAGTCTGTTCCAGTGCGATTAGTGAGAATAGTGAGATTAGCGTCTTCTTTTTCTACTTGTCTGAAATGGAGCTAAAAGGACTGGGGTTCGTCCCCCTCCTGTTGGCGTTTTGGTGTGCGGCCTGGCTTGCCACCAGCTACATCATGACGGTCGTCCTCGGCCATGCAGCCTCGCCACTGATGAGCATCAGGTAAGATAAACAAGCAAATGATTCTTATTTCATGGGTTGGGAGTGAGGAAATATCCATAATAACATTGGTTTCTTTTCCTTCACAGTGACGTGGGAAATGTCTTTCCCGAAAGCATATTATTCAGAATTGGATTTATAGGGACGTCCATTGGCACTTTGGTACTAACCTTTCTTATTTATAAGTATATGGTTATGCATACTGAAGAGTTCAGGGGTCATCAGGTCCTGATCCAGAGGATCCTGCTGGCCATTGTGTGGGCCTCCTGTTTTTCCACAGCTGTTATGCATGTATTGTCCCCCGAAGAATATCCCAGGATACACTTTGTCAGCACGATAATTTCCATTACATGTGAAGCCTTATACTACCTTGGGCAGTCCATCCAGATGTATAAATTACCAGGAGCAAAAAAAGTCATCCACCATAGTAGATGCACCTGCTGTGGCCTGACTTTTGTCTGTGTAGTTTTCTATTTTGGATATGAAACATTAAAGGAATTATTCCATAATGATGAAGACTGGGACGAGATCCGTGAAATCCCCATCATAATCATCGAGTGGGTGATGCTTCTACTGATCCTGATAAACATCGTGACCTATTATTCCACCATGCAGAGGTTATTGTTGACCGTCTCCAGAAACAGCTGCACACTCTCTCTTAGAGTAAAAATTGATGACTTCGGGGTGTAGACCACCACGGGGGCCATCAAGTGGACTTCTGGGAGAGATACTGCACAGGACACGGAAAACATCTAAAGAAGAATAACTGGGGGACTACATATGGTGCCAGTAATCATGACACAATAATATGAGCTGGTGATATTACCTATACAAAAAAAAAATAAAAAAAAATTATAAAAAAATATTGGTGTGTGAAGTGTAATACCTAGTTAGAAAAACAGAATCAAATTCATCATTATAACCCCCCTCTGCATTACCCTGTTTATTATTTTTCAAGCAAGCACTTTGTTCTAATTCGTCCACTCTCTGGCGTGCTCCTTGTATAAGGGGTTTGGGATACCCTTTTTGTTTAAAACGATCCTCCAGGTTCTCTAGTTGTTGTAGGTATTTTTGTGTGGAAGAACAATTCCTTCGGATTCTTTTCATTTGACCGAATGGAATGTTCTTCTTCCATTATTTAAGATGGCAACTGTTAAAGTCGAGGTATCTGTTTGCATTCACCTCCTTAAAATAGTTGGCAGTATGCGAACAGCCATCCTGAATATAGATATTTAAATCCAGGAACTCACATTTTTTGGGGGACTGATGCAGCGCTGCCTTTGGCAATTTCTGGCTCTGCTATAGCGCTTTTTTTGAGGGGGCGTGTCGGCTGCCCCTTCATCTGGCGGTCAACCTGCGCCGCCGGGACGCAGTGCCGCCGGGACCGCCTGGAGGACGTCGCTCGCAACGGGACCACTCGGGACACCGCATGGTCGGGTAAGTGATGCCGGGGGATGGGTAAGGGACACTTAGCAGAGCGGTGTGTGTCCCGATCCCCGTGATCGGGACTTACACACCGCGCTGCTAAATATTCTGATAGCGAAACGCTGCTATTAGCTAGTCAGAGTTGACCAGCTGATAGCAGCGATCGCTGGGGGGGGGGGGTGGGGGATGAAACCCCCCGTGGTCGCATGGTAAGATGGCTGGCTATCAGTGATAGCCACCATCTTACCGGGCGCTGCGGGATGCCGCGAGTAGCGGCAAAAATGTTCATGACGTACCTGTATGTCATGGGTCGGGAACACCTTGCCACCCATGACGTACAGGTATGTCATAGGTCGGGAAGGGGTTAATGGTATAGAGAACTGTGTCTAGTGCATTAACTCTGATTTTTTGCCCATTGAAACCAGTAGGCCCATTGTGGTCTATGGGGAAAGCTGCTGAGTTGCCCATAGCAACCAATCAGATCGCTTCTTTCATTTTTGAAAAAGTCTCTGAAAAATGAAGGAAGTAATCTGATTGGTTGCTATGGGCAACTCAGAAACTTTTCCAGGAAAATATGCTGAGTTGCCCATAGCAACCAATCAGATCGCTTCTTTCATTTTGCAAAGGCATTGTGAAAAATGAAAGAAGCAATCTGGTTGCTATGGGCAACTGCACAACTCTTCCTCTACACTGGTCTTAATGAATCTCCCCCATAGAGGGAGATTTATCAAAACCTGCCCAGAGGAAAAGTTTCTGAGTTGCCCATAGCAACCAATCAGATCGCTTCTTTCATTTTTGAAAAAGCCTCTGAAAAATGAAGGATATTTTTGAGATTTTGGAAGCTGGGATACTCACTACACCCATGCATATCTAGATAATTAAGTATGGGGGGAACTTAAATTTATTTTTTAAATCACATGGAGTTTTGACTTTACTTCATTATGGTCGAATAAAGCACTTAAAGAGTTCCTTAAAATTAAAGATTCACTCTTTTGGATGAAAAGGGGCTTATTTATGTAAATCAATTATACGCTTTAGGTCAAATAAAGTCGTTTGAAGAGATAGCCCATAAGTGTGTGGGGGGAAGACAATCACAAACATTGTTTTTTACAAATAAGTAACACAGATCATAAAGCAATAAAAGGAGAGATTGGAGATTTCAGGGATTCTATATATAAGAAAAGTTTAATTAGACTATTTCCTTATGCAAAGTTGCTGTCTGGGCATGCTGGGAGTTGTGGTTCTGCAGCGGTTGGGGGTTCACAGCTTGAAGACCACTGCTATAGAGGGTGCAAATGTATCTGAGCCCTGGAACTCAAATAATGTGAAATATGAGATGATCAAAATGGAGCCCCTGCACTAATTACTTGGGTTCTGAGGTCTGTAAGGTCCATAGTAAAAACATCAGGTTCTGTCTATAGCAGATACTAAATCATGGCAGCTCAAAGAAACAAGCAGTCATTCTGACATGTCACATGTGATGTCATAGACAGCTGGAGGCCTGACATCCCACTGACAGCCGCCCGAGCCTTCAGTCTGTTCCAGTGCGATTAGTGAGAATAGTGAGATTAGCGTCTTCTTTTTCTACTTGTCTGAAATGGAGCTAAAAGGACTGGGGTTCGTCCCCCTCCTGTTGGCGTTTTGGTGTGCGGCCTGGCTTGCCACCAGCTACATCATGACGGTCGTCCTCGGCCATGCAGCCTCGCCACTGATGAGCATCAGGTAAGATAAACAAGCAAATGATTCTTATTTCATGGGTTGGGAGTGAGGAAATATCCATAATAACATTGGTTTCTTTTCCTTCACAGTGACGTGGGAAATGTCTTTCCCGAAAGCATATTATTCAGAATTGGATTTATAGGGACGTCCATTGGCACTTTGGTACTAACCTTTCTTATTTATAAGTATATGGTTATGCATACTGAAGAGTTCAGGGGTCATCAGGTCCTGATCCAGAGGATCCTGCTGGCCATTGTGTGGGCCTCCTGTTTTTCCACAGCTGTTATGCATGTATTGTCCCCCGAAGAATATCCCAGGATACACTTTGTCAGCACGATAATTTCCATTACATGTGAAGCCTTATACTACCTTGGGCAGTCCATCCAGATGTATAAATTACCAGGAGCAAAAAAAGTCATCCACCATAGTAGATGCACCTGCTGTGGCCTGACTTTTGTCTGTGTAGTTTTCTATTTTGGATATGAAACATTAAAGGAATTATTCCATAATGATGAAGACTGGGACGAGATCCGTGAAATCCCCATCATAATCATCGAGTGGGTGATGCTTCTACTGATCCTGATAAACATCGTGACCTATTATTCCACCATGCAGAGGTTATTGTTGACCGTCTCCAGAAACAGCTGCACACTCTCTCTTAGAGTAAAAATTGATGACTTCGGGGTGTAGACCACCACGGGGGCCATCAAGTGGACTTCTGGGAGAGATACTGCACAGGACACGGAAAACATCTAAAGAAGAATAACTGGGGGACTACATATGGTGCCAGTAATCATGACACAATAATATGAGCTGGTGATATTACCTATACAAAAAAAAAATAAAAAAAAATTATAAAAAAATATTGGTGTGTGAAGTGTAATACCTAGTTAGAAAAACAGAATCAAATTCATCATTATAACCCCCCTCTGCATTACCCTGTTTATTATTTTTCAAGCAAGCACTTTGTTCTAATTCGTCCACTCTCTGGCGTGCTCCTTGTATAAGGGGTTTGGGATACCCTTTTTGTTTAAAACGATCCTCCAGGTTCTCTAGTTGTTGTAGGTATTTTTGTGTGGAAGAACAATTCCTTCGGATTCTTTTCATTTGACCGAATGGAATGTTCTTCTTCCATTATTTAAGATGGCAACTGTTAAAGTCGAGGTATCTGTTTGCATTCACCTCCTTAAAATAGTTGGCAGTATGCGAACAGCCATCCTGAATATAGATATTTAAATCCAGGAACTCACATTTTTTGGGGGACTGATGCAGCGCTGCCTTTGGCAATTTCTGGCTCTGCTATAGCGCTTTTTTTGAGGGGGCGTGTCGGCTGCCCCTTCATCTGGCGGTCAACCTGCGCCGCCGGGACGCAGCGCCGCCGGGACCGCCTGGAGGACATCGCTCGCAACGGGACCACTCGGGACACCGCATGGTCGGGTAAGTGATGCCGGGGGATGGGTAAGGGACACTTAGCAGAGCGGTGTGTGTCCCGATCCCCGTGATCGGGACTTACACACCGCGCTGCTAAATATTCTGATAGCGAAACGCTGCTATTAGCTAGTCAGAGTTGACCAGCTGATAGCAGCGATCGCTGGGGGGGGGGGGGGGGGGGATGAAACCCCCCGTGGTCGCATGGTAAGATGGCTGGCTATCAGTGATAGCCACCATCTTACCGGGCGCTGCGGGATGCCGCGAGTAGCGGCAAAAATGTTCATGACGTACCTGTATGTCATGGGTCGGGAACACCTTGCCACCCATGACGTACAGGTATGTCATAGGTCGGGAAGGGGTTAATGGTATAGAGAACTGTGTCTAGTGCATTAACTCTGATTTTTTGCCCATTGAAACCAGTAGGCCCATTGTGGTCTATGGGGAAAGCTGCTGAGTTGCCCATAGCAACCAATCAGATCGCTTCTTTCATTTTTGAAAAAGTCTCTGAAAAATGAAGGAAGTAATCTGATTGGTTGCTATGGGCAACTCAGAAACTTTTCCAGGAAAATATGCTGAGTTGCCCATAGCAACCAATCAGATCGCTTCTTTCATTTTGCAAAGGCATTGTGAAAAATGAAAGAAGCAATCTGGTTGCTATGGGCAACTGCACAACTCTTCCTCTACACTGGTCTTAATGAATCTCCCCCATAGAGGGAGATTTATCAAAACCTGCCCAGAGGAAAAGTTTCTGAGTTGCCCATAGCAACCAATCAGATCGCTTCTTTCATTTTTGAAAAAGCCTCTGAAAAATGAAGGATATTTTTGAGATTTTGGAAGCTGGGATACTCACTACACCCATGCATATCTAGATAATTAAGTATGGGGGGAACTTAAATTTATTTTTTAAATCACATGGAGTTTTGACTTTACTTCATTATGGTCGAATAAAGCACTTAAAGAGTTCCTTAAAATTAAAGATTCACTCTTTTGGATGAAAAGGGGCTTATTTATGTAAATCAATTATACGCTTTAGGCCAAATAAAGTCGTTTGAAGAGATAGCCCATAAGTGTGTGGGGGGAAGACAATCACAAACATTGTTTTTTACAAATAAGTAACACAGATCATAAAGCAATAAAAGGAGAGATTGGAGATTTCAGGGATTCTATATATAAGAAAAGTTTAATTAGACTATTTCCTTATGCAAAGTTGCTGTCTGGGCATGCTGGGAGTTGTGGTTCTGCAGCGGTTGGGGGTTCACAGCTTGAAGACCACTGCTATAGAGGGTGCAAATGTATCTGAGCCCTGGAACTCAAATAATGTGAAATATGAGATGATCAAAATGGAGCCCCTGCACTAATTACTTGGGTTCTGAGGTCTGTAAGGTCCATAGTAAAAACATCAGGTTCTGTCTATAGCAGATACTAAATCATGGCAGCTCAAAGAAACAAGCAGTCATTCTGACATGTCACATGTGATGTCATAGACAGCTGGAGGCCTGACATCCCACTGACAGCCGCCCGAGCCTTCAGTCTGTTCCAGTGCGATTAGTGAGAATAGTGAGATTAGCGTCTTCTTTTTCTACTTGTCTGAAATGGAGCTAAAAGGACTGGGGTTCGTCCCCCTCCTGTTGGCGTTTTGGTGTGCGGCCTGGCTTGCCACCAGCTACATCATGACGGTCGTCCTCGGCCATGCAGCCTCGCCACTGATGAGCATCAGGTAAGATAAACAAGCAAATGATTCTTATTTCATGGGTTGGGAGTGAGGAAATATCCATAATAACATTGGTTTCTTTTCCTTCACAGTGACGTGGGAAATGTCTTTCCCGAAAGCATATTATTCAGAATTGGATTTATAGGGACGTCCATTGGCACTTTGGTACTAACCTTTCTTATTTATAAGTATATGGTTATGCATACTGAAGAGTTCAGGGGTCATCAGGTCCTGATCCAGAGGATCCTGCTGGCCATTGTGTGGGCCTCCTGTTTTTCCACAGCTGTTATGCATGTATTGTCCCCCGAAGAATATCCCAGGATACACTTTGTCAGCACGATAATTTCCATTACATGTGAAGCCTTATACTACCTTGGGCAGTCCATCCAGATGTATAAATTACCAGGAGCAAAAAAAGTCATCCACCATAGTAGATGCACCTGCTGGGGCCTGACTTTTGTCTGTGTAGTTTTCTATTTTGGATATGAAACATTAAAGGAATTATTCCATAATGATGAAGACTGGGACGAGATCCGTGAAATCCCCATCATAATCATCGAGTGGGTGATGCTTCTACTGATCCTGATAAACATCGTGACCTATTATTCCACCATGCAGAGGTTATTGTTGACCGTCTCCAGAAACAGCTTCACACTCTCTCTTAGAGTAAAAATTGATGACTTCGGGGTGTAGACCACCACGGGGGCCATCAAGTGGACTTCTGGGAGAGATACTGCACAGGACACGGAAAACATCTAAAGAAGAATAACTGGGGAACTACATATGGTGCCAGTAATCATGACACAATAATATGAGCTGGTGATATTACCTATACAAAAAAAAAATAAAAAAAAATTATAAAAAAATATTGGTGTGTGAAGTGTAATACCTAGTTAGAAAAACAGAATCAAATTCATCATTATAACCCCCCTCTGCATTACCCTGTTTATTATTTTTCAAGCAAGCACTTTGTTCTAATTCGTCCACTCTCTGGCGTGCTCCTTGTATAAGGGGTTTGGGATACCCTTTTTGTTTAAAACGATCCTCCAGGTTCTCTAGTTGTTGTAGGTATTTTTGTGTGGAAGAACAATTCCTTCGGATTCTTTTCATTTGACCGAATGGAATGTTCTTCTTCCATTATTTAAGATGGCAACTGTTAAAGTCGAGGTATCTGTTTGCATTCACCTCCTTAAAATAGTTGGCAGTATGCGAACAGCCATCCTGAATATAGATATTTAAATCCAGGAACTCACATTTTTTGGGGGACTGATGCAGCGCTGCCTTTGGCAATTTCTGGCTCTGCTATAGCGCTTTTTTTGAGGGGGCGTGTCGGCTGCCCCTTCATCTGGCGGTCAACCTGCGCCGCCGGGACGCAGCGCCGCCGGGACCGCCTGGAGGACGTCGCTCGCAACGGGACCACTCGGGACACCGCATGGTCGGGTAAGTGATGCCGGGGGATGGGTAAGGGACACTTAGCAGAGCGGTGTGTGTCCCGATCCCCGTGATCGGGACTTACACACCGCGCTGCTAAATATTCTGATAGCGAAACGCTGCTATTAGCTAGTCAGAGTTGACCAGCTGATAGCAGCGATCGCTGGGGGGGGGGGGGTGGGGGATGAAACCCCCCGTGGTCGCATGGTAAGATGGCTGGCTATCAGTGATAGCCACCATCTTACTGGGCGCTGCGGGATGCCGCGAGTAGCGGCAAAAATGTTCATGACGTACCTGTATGTCATGGGTCGGGAACACCTTGCCACCCATGACGTACAGGTATGTCATAGGTCGGGAAGGGGTTAATGGTATAGAGAACTGTGTCTAGTGCATTAACTCTGATTTTTTGCCCATTGAAACCAGTAGGCCCATTGTGGTCTATGGGGAAAGCTGCTGAGTTGCCCATAGCAACCAATCAGATCGCTTCTTTCATTTTTGAAAAAGTCTCTGAAAAATGAAGGAAGTAATCTGATTGGTTGCTATGGGCAACTCAGAAACTTTTCCAGGAAAATATGCTGAGTTGCCCATAGCAACCAATCAGATCGCTTCTTTCATTTTGCAAAGGCATTGTGAAAAATGAAAGAAGCAATCTGGTTGCTATGGGCAACTGCACAACTCTTCCTCTACACTGGTCTTAATGAATCTCCCCCATAGAGGGAGATTTATCAAAACCTGCCCAGAGGAAAAGTTTCTGAGTTGCCCATAGCAACCAATCAGATCGCTTCTTTCATTTTTGAAAAAGCCTCTGAAAAATGAAGGATATTTTTGAGATTTTGGAAGCTGGGATACTCACTACACCCATGCATATCTAGATAATTAAGTATGGGGGGAACTTAAATTTATTTTTTAAATCACATGGAGTTTTGACTTTACTTCATTATGGTCGAATAAAGCACTTAAAGAGTTCCTTAAAATTAAAGATTCACTCTTTTGGATGAAAAGGGGCTTATTTATGTAAATCAATTATACGCTTTAGGTCAAATAAAGTCGTTTGAAGAGATAGCCCATAAGTGTGTGGGGGGAAGACAATCAGAAACATTGTTTTTTACAAATAAGTAACACAGATCATAAAGCAATAAAAGGAGAGATTGGAGATTTCAGGGATTCTATATATAAGAAAAGTTTAATTAGACTATTTCCTTATGCAAAGTTGCTGTCTGGGCATGCTGGGAGTTGTGGTTCTGCAGCGGTTGGGGGTTCACAGCTTGAAGACCACTGCTATAGAGGGTGCAAATGTATCTGAGCCCTGGAACTCAAATAATGTGAAATATGAGATGATCAAAATGGAGCCCCTGCACTAATTACTTGGGTTCTGAGGTCTGTAAGGTCCATAGTAAAAACATCAGGTTCTGTCTATAGCAGATACTAAATCATGGCAGCTCAAAGAAACAAGCAGTCATTCTGACATGTCACATGTGATGTCATAGACAGCTGGAGGCCTGACATCCCACTGACAGCCGCCCGAGCCTTCAGTCTGTTCCAGTGCGATTAGTGAGAATAGTGAGATTAGCGTCTTCTTTTTCTACTTGTCTGAAATGGAGCTAAAAGGACTGGGGTTCGTCCCCCTCCTGTTGGCGTTTTGGTGTGCGGCCTGGCTTGCCACCAGCTACATCATGACGGTCGTCCTCGGCCATGCAGCCTCGCCACTGATGAGCATCAGGTAAGATAAACAAGCAAATGATTCTTATTTCATGGGTTGGGAGTGAGGAAATATCCATAATAACATTGGTTTCTTTTCCTTCACAGTGACGTGGGAAATGTCTTTCCCGAAAGCATATTATTCAGAATTGGATTTATAGGGACGTCCATTGGCACTTTGGTACTAACCTTTCTTATTTATAAGTATATGGTTATGCATACTGAAGAGTTCAGGGGTCATCAGGTCCTGATCCAGAGGATCCTGCTGGCCATTGTGTGGGCCTCCTGTTTTTCCACAGCTGTTATGCATGTATTGTCCCCCGAAGAATATCCCAGGATACACTTTGTCAGCACGATAATTTCCATTACATGTGAAGCCTTATACTACCTTGGGCAGTCCATCCAGATGTATAAATTACCAGGAGCAAAAAAAGTCATCCACCATAGTAGATGCACCTGCTGTGGCCTGACTTTTGTCTGTGTAGTTTTCTATTTTGGATATGAAACATTAAAGGAATTATTCCATAATGATGAAGACTGGGACGAGATCCGTGAAATCCCCATCATAATCATCGAGTGGGTGATGCTTCTACTGATCCTGATAAACATCGTGACCTATTATTCCACCATGCAGAGGTTATTGTTGACCGTCTCCAGAAACAGCTGCACACTCTCTCTTAGAGTAAAAATTGATGACTTCAGGGTGTAGACCACCACGGGGGCCATCAAGTGGACTTCTGGGAGAGATACTGCACAGGACACGGAAAACATCTAAAGAAGAATAACTGGGGGACTACATATGGTGCCAGTAATCATGACACAATAATATGAGCTGGTGATATTACCTATACAAAAAAAAAATAAAAAAAAATTATAAAAAAATATTGGTGTGTGAAGTGTAATACCTAGTTAGAAAAACAGAATCAAATTCATCATTATAACCCCCCTCTGCATTACCCTGTTTATTATTTTTCAAGCAAGCACTTTGTTCTAATTCGTCCACTCTCTGGCGTGCTCCTTGTATAAGGGGTTTGGGATACCCTTTTTGTTTAAAACGATCCTCCAGGTTCTCTAGTTGTTGTAGGTATTTTTGTGTGGAAGAACAATTCCTTCGGATTCTTTTCATTTGACCGAATGGAATGTTCTTCTTCCATTATTTAAGATGGCAACTGTTAAAGTCGAGGTATCTGTTTGCATTCACCTCCTTAAAATAGTTGGCAGTATGCGAACAGCCATCCTGAATATAGATATTTAAATCCAGGAACTCACATTTTTTGGGGGACTGATGCAGCGCTGCCTTTGGCAATTTCTGGCTCTGCTATAGCGCTTTTTTTGAGGGGGCGTGTCGGCTGCCCCTTCATCTGGCGGTCAACCTGCGCTATCTGGCCAGCGAGCCAGGGCCCCGTACAGGAGATCACGGGGCCCCCCAGCGGTCGGACCCCCGCAATCTGAAACTTATCCCCTATCCTTGGGACAGGGCCGGACTGGGGATGAAATCCAGCCCTGGAAATTACTGTATACCAGCCCCACAGCATTGTGTCATTGTGCCGGCAAACAGCCACCGAGCACAGGCGTATCACTTTGCGTGGCTATACATATATATATATATCACAGAAGGAATACACCAGTACTTTGCCAAATTTTTCAATAAAGTGGTGTCAGCGACCAAGACCTGATCATAGTCCACCACAAATTCAAAAAGTAAAATGGCACAACACTCCCTTATAATCAGGGCCGGTTTTAGGCTTAGCGTGGCCTTAGGCAAAATCAAAAGTGGGGCCCCAAAAGTCATAGTAGTGCACTAACTAGATTTGAACAATTTTGGTCACTTCAAATACTATAAAAAAAATATCTAAAAAGCTATTGAAAAGTCCCATCAAAACAAAAATGGTACCGATAAAAACTACAAATCACAGCGCAAAAAATGACCCTCACATCCCCATATACAGAAAAATAAGAGTTATAGGGATCAAAATAGTACAATTTTATATTTTTGTATAGTTCCCCCCACATTAGGTAAAGAGTATAGCTCCCCCACATTAGGTGTGCAGTATAGTTCCCCCACATTAGGTGCAGTATAGTCCCCCTCATTAGGTGCAGTATAGTTCTCCCCACATTAGGTGCAGTATAGTTCCCCCACTTCAGGTGCAGTATAGTTCTCCCCACATTAGGTACAGTATAGTTCCCCCACATTAGGTGCAGTATAGTCCCCCACATTAGGTGCAGTATAGTCCCCCACATTAGGTGCAGTATAGTCCCCCACATAAGGTGCAGTATAGTTCCCCCACTTCAGGTGCTGTATAGTTCCCCCACTTTAGGTGCAGTATAGTTCTAACCACATTAGGTACAGTATAGTTCCCCCACATTAGGTGCAGTATAGTCCGCCACATTAGGTGCAGTATAGTTCTCCCCACATTAGGTGCAGTATAGTTCTCCCCACATTAGGTGCAGTATAGTTCTCCCCACATTAGGTGCAGTATAGTTCCCCCACATTAGGTGCAGTATAGTTCTCCCCACATTAGGTGCAGTATAGCTCTCCACATTAGGTGCAGTATAGCTCTCCACATTAGGTGCAGTATAGTTCCCCACATTAAGTGCAGTATAGTTCCCCACATTAGGTGCAGTATAGTTCTCCCCACATTAGGTGCAGTATAGTTCCCCCACTTCACGTGCAGTATAGTTCTCCCCACATTAGATACAGTATAGTTCCCCCACATTAGGTGCAGTATAGTTCTCCCCACATTAGGTGCAGTATAGTTCTCCCCACATTAGGTGCAGTATAGTTCTCCCCACATTAGGTGCAGTATAGTTCTCCCCACATTAGGTGCAGTATAGTTCTCCCCACATTAGGTGCAGTATAGTTCTCCCCACATTAGGTGCAGTATAGTTCTCCCCACATTAGGTGCAGTATAGTTCTCCCCACACTAGGTGCAGTATAGCTCTCCACATTAGGTGCAGTATAGCTCTCCACATTAGGTGCAGTACAGTTCCCTGCACATTAGGTGCAGTATAGCTCTCCACATTAGGCTGGCATTATAGTTCCCCCACATTAGGTGCAGTATATAATCCCCCCCCCCTCATTAGGTGCAGTATAGTTCCCGCACATTAGATGCAGTATAGTTCACCACATTAGGTACAGTATAGCTCTCCACATTAGGTGCAGTACAGTTCCCTCCACATTAGGTGCAGTATAGCTCCCCACATTAGGTTGGCAGTATAGTTCCCCCACATTAGGTGCAGTATATAGTCCCCCCTCATTAGGTGCAGTATAGTTCCCCCACATTAGGTGCAGTGTAGTTCCCCACATTAGGTGCAGTATAGTTCCCCACATTAGGTGCAGTATAGTTCCCCCACATTAGGTGCAGTATAGCTCTTCACATTAGTTGCAGTATAGTTCTCCCCACATTAGGTGCAGTATAGTCCCCCACATTGGGTGCAGTACAGTCCCCCACATTAGGTGCAGTATAGTTCCCCCACATTAGGTTGGCTGTATAGTTCCCCCACTTCAGGTGCAGTATAGTTCTCCCCATATTAGGTACAGTATAGTTCCCCCACATTAGGTGCAGTATAGTTCTCCCCACATTAGGTGCAGTATAGTCCCCCACATTAGGTGCAGTATAGTTCTCCCCACATTAGGTGCAGTATAGTTCTCCCCACATTAGGTGCAGTATAGTTCTCCCCACATTAGGTGCAGTATAGTTCTCCCCACATTAGGTGCAGTATAGTTCTCCACATTAGGTGCAGTATAGTTCTCCACATTAGTTGCAGTATAGCTCTCCACATTAGGTGCAGTACAGTTCCCTCCACATTAGGTGCAGTATAGATCCCCACATTAGGTTGGTAGTATAGTTCCCCCACATTAGGTGCAATATATAGTCCTCCCCCCCCCCTCATTAGGTACAGTATAGCTCCCCACATTAGGTTGACAGTATAGTTCCCCCACATTAGGTGCAGTATATAGTCCCCCCCCCTCATTAGGTGCAGTATAGTGCCCCCACATTAGGTGCAGTATAGTTCCCCACATTAGGTACAGTATAGCTCTCCACATTAGGTGCAGTACAGTTCCCTGCACATTAGGTGCAGTATAGCTCTCCACATTAGGCTGGCATTATAGTTCCCCCACATTAGGTGCAGTATATAATCCCCACCCCCCCCCCTCATTAGGTGCAGTATAGTTCCCGCACATTAGATGCAGTATAGTTCACCACATTAGGTACAGTATAGCTCTCCACATTAGGTGCAGTACAGTTCCCTCCACATTAGGTGCAGTATAGCTCCCCACATTAGGTTGGCAGTATAGTTCCCCCACATTAGGTGCAGTATATAGTCCCCCCTCATTAGGTGCAGTATAGTTCCCCCACATTAGGTGCAGTGTAGTTCCCCACATTAGGTGCAGTATAGTTCCCCCACATTAGGTGCAGTATAGCTCTTCACATTAGGTGCAGTATAGTTCTCCCCACATTAGGTGCAGTATAGTCCCCCACATTGGGTGCAGTACAGTCCCCCACATTAGGTGCAGTATAGTTCCCCCACATTAGGTTGGCTGTATAGTTCCCCCACTTCAGGTGCAGTATAGTTCTCCCCATATTAGGTACAGTATAGTTCCCCCACATTAGGTGCAGTATAGTTCTCCCCACATTAGGTGCAGTATAGTCCCCCACATTAGGTGCAGTATAGTTCTCCCCACATTAGGTGCAGTATAGTTCTCCCCACATTAGGTGCAGTATAGTTCTCCCCACATTAGGTGCAGTATAGTTCTCCCCACATTAGGTGCAGTATAGTTCTCCACATTAGGTGCAGTATAGTTCTCCACATTAGTTGCAGTATAGCTCTCCACATTAGGTGCAGTACAGTTCCCTCCACATTAGGTGCAGTATAGATCCCCACATTAGGTTGGCAGTATAGTTCCCCCACATTAGGTGCAATATATAGTCCTCCCCCCCCCTCATTAGGTACAGTATAGCTCCCCACATTAGGTTGACAGTATAGTTCCCCCACATTAGGTGCAGTATATAGTCCCCCCCCCCTCATTAGGTGCAGTATAGTGCCCCCACATTAGGTGCAGTATAGTTCCCCACATTAGGTACAGTATAGCTCTCCACATTAGGTGCAGTACAGTTCCCTCCACATTAGGTGCAGTATAGCTCCCCACATTAGGTTGGCAGTATAGTTCCCCCACATTAGGTGCAGTATATAATCCCCCCCTCATTAGGTGCAGTATAGTTCCCCCACATTAGGTGCAGTATAGTTCCTCACATTAGGTGCAGTATAGTTCCCCCACATTAGGTGCAGTATAGTTCTCCCCATATTAGGTGCAGTATAGTTCCCTCCACATTAGGTGCAGTATAGTTCTCCCCACATTAGGTGCAGTATAGTTCTCCCCACATTGGTGCAGTATAGTTCCCCACATTAGGTGCAGTATAGTCCCACACATTGGTGCAGTATAGTTCCCCACATTAGGTGCAGTATAGTTCCCTCCACATTAGGTGCAGTATAGTTCTCCCCACATTAGGTGCAGTATAGTCCCCCACATTAGGTGCAGTATAGTTCCCCACATTAGGTGCAGTATAGATCCCCCACATTAGGTGCAGTATAGTTCTCCCCACATTGGTGCAGTATAGTTCCCCACATTAGGTGCAGTATAGTTCCCTCCACATTAGGTGCAGTATAGTTCCCCCACATTAGGTGCAGTATAGTTCCCTCCACATTAGGTGCAGTATAGTTCCCCCACATTAGGTGCAGTATAGTTCCCCCACATTAGGTGCAGTATAGTTCCCCACATTAGGTGCAGTATAGTTCCCCACATTAGGTGCAGTATAGTTCCCTCCACATTAGGTGCAGTATAGTTCCCTCCACATTAGGTGCAGTATAGTTCTCCCCACATTAGGTGCAGTATAGTTCTCCCCACATTAGGTGCAGTATAGTTCCCCCACATTAGGTGCAGTATAGTTCCCCCACATTAGGTGCAGTATAGTTCTCCCCACATTAGGTGCAGTATAGTTCCCCACATTAGGTGCAGTATAGTTCCCCACATTAGGTGCAGTATAGTTCCCCCACATTAGGTGCAGTATAGTTCTCCCCACATTAGGTGCAGTATAGTTCCCCACATTAGGTGCAGTATAGTTCTCCCCACATTAGGTGCAGTATAGTTCCCCCACATTAGGTGCAGTATAGTTCCCCACATTAGGTGCAGTATAGTTCCCTCCACATTAGGTGCAGTATAGTTCTCCCCACATTAGGTGCAGTATAGTTCTCCCCACATTAGGTGCAGTATAGTTCCCCCACATTAGGTGCAGTATAGTTCCCCCACATTAGGTGCAGTATAGTTCCCCCACATTAGGTGCAGTATAGTTCCCCACATTAGGTGCAGTATAGTTCCCCCACATTAGGTGCAGTATAGTTCCCCACATTAGGTGCAGTATAGTTCCCCCACATTAGGTGCAGTATAGTTCCCCACATTAGGTGCAGTATAGTCCCACACATTGGTGCAGTATAGTCCCCAGGCCCGTCGCTACCGGACCGGCAAACCAAGCAATTGCTTGGGGCCCCGAGCTGGCTGGGGGGCCCCGAGCAGAGCCGGTGCTTGCCCGTCCTGTAGCGACGGGACACTTCGGGGGGCCCGCACATTTCACCAAAATTACATTTTTGAGGGGCGCGGGCCCCTTAAGAAACAAAGCAGGGCCGGCACCGGACAGGTCAGGGGATGATTGGAGTAGAGACGTCACGTGCCCCGCGCAGGCACGCACGTCTACGCCAATCACCTGACCTGTCCCTGCTTGCGTCCCCGCGGGAACCTCCAGCATCCTCCGTGCAGTGACAGGAGCAGCAGCAGACTCCCGCCTCTGCAACGATCCCCGGCAGGGTAAGTAAACTGGCGCGGGGGGCCCGGGGGATTGTATGGTTGTCAGGGGACTGCAATGGTGATGAGAGGTGTTTGTGTGTGTGTGTGTGGGGGGGGGGGGGGGGGGGTGTCATGGGGGTCATGAGAGATGCAGGAGGGTGTTATGGGGGTCATGAGAGATGCAGGAGGGGTGTTATGGGGGTCATGAGAGATGCAGGAGGGGTGTTATGGGGTCATGAGAGATGCAGGAGGTGTTATGGGGATCATGAGAGATGCAGGAGGGGTGTTATGGGGGTCATGAGAGATGCAGGGGGTGTTATGGGGATCATGAGAGATGCAGGAGGGGTGTTATGGGGGTCATGAGAGATGCAGGAGGGGTGTTATGGGGTCATGAGAGATGCAGGAGGTGTTATGGGGATCATGAGAGATGAAGGGGGGGTGTTATGGGGATCATGAGAGATGCAGGAGGTGTTATGGGGATCATGAGAGATGCAGGAGGGGTGTTATGGGGATCATGAGAGATGCAGGAGGGGTGTTATGGGGATCATGAGAGATGCAGGAGGGGTGTTATGGGGATCATGAGAGATGCAGGGGGGTGTTATGGGGATCATGAGAGATGCAGGAGGGGTGTTATGGGGGTCATGAGAGATGCAGGAGGGGTGTTATGGGGTCATGAGAGATGCAGGAGGGGTGTTATGGGGATCATGAGAGATGCAGGAGGTGTTATGGGGGTCATGATAGATATAGGGAGTGTTATGGGGGTCATGAGAGATGCAGGAGGGGTGTTATGGGGGTCATGAGAGATGCAGGGGGGTGTTATGGGGATCATGAGAGATGCAGGGGGGGTGTTATGGGGGTCATGAGAGATGCAGGAGGGGTGTTATGGGGTCATGAGAGATGCAGTGGGGTGTTATGGGGGTCATGAGAGATGCAGGGGTGGTGTTATGGGGGTCATGAGAGATGCAGGAGGGGTGTTATGGGGGTCATGATAGATATAGGGAGTGTTATGGGGGTCATGAGAGATGCAGGAGGGGTGTTATGGGGGTCATGAGAGATGCAGGGGGTGTTATGGGGGTCATGAGAGATGCAGGGGAGTGTTATGGGGATCGTGAGAGATGCAGGAGGGGTGTTATGGGGGTCATGAGAGATGCAGGAGGGGTGTTATGGGGGTCATGAGAGATGCAGGAGGGTGTTATGGGGGTCATGAGAGATGCAGGAGGGGTGTTATGGGGATCGTGAGAGATGCAGGAGGGGTGTTATGGGGATCGTGAGAGATGCAGGAGGGGTGTTATGGGGGTCATGAGAGATGCAGGAGGTGTGTTATGGGGATCGTGAGAGATGCAGGAGGGGTGTTATGGGGGTCATGAGAGATGCAGGAGGGTGTTATGGGGGTCATGAGAGATGCAGGAGGGGTGTTATGGGGATCGTGAGAGATGCAGGAGGGGTGTTATGGGGGTCATGAGAGATGCAGGGGGTGTTATGGGGGTCATGAGAGATGCAGGAGGGGTGTTATGGGGATCGTGAGAGATGCAGGAGGGGTGTTATGGGGGTCATGAGAGATGCAGGAGGTGTGTTATGGGGATCGTGAGAGATGCAGGAGGGGTGTTATGGGGGTCATGAGAGATGCAGGAGGGTGTTATGGGGGTCATGAGAGATGCAGGAGGGGTGTTATGGGGATCGTGAGAGATGCAGGAGGGGTGTTATGGGGGTCATGAGAGATGCAGGAGGGGTGTTATGGGGGTCATGAGAGATGCAGGAGGGGTGTTATGGGGGTCATGAGAGATGCAGGGGGGTGTTATGGGGGTCATGAGAGATGCAGGGGGGTGTTATGGGGATCATGAGAGATGCAGGGGGGTGTTATGGGGATCATGAGAGATGCAGGGGGGTGTTATGGGGGTCATGAGAGATGCAGGAGAGGTGTTATGGGGGTCATGAGAGATGCAGGGGGTGTTATGGGGGTCATGAGAGATGCAGGGGGGTGTTATGGGGGTCATGAGAGATGCAGGGGGGTGTTATGGGGATCATGAGAGATGCAGTGGAGTGTTATGGGGGTCATGAGAGATGCAGGAGGGGTGTTATGGGGGTCATGAGAGATGCAGGCGGGGTGTTATGGGGGTCATGAGAGATGCAGGAGAGGTGTTATGGGGATCGTGAGAGATGCAAGGGGGTGTTATGGGGATCGTGAGAGATGCAGGGGGTGTTATGGGGGTCATGAGAGATGCAGGAGAGGTGTTATGGGGATCGTGAGAGATGCAGGAGGGTGTTATGGGGTCATGAGAGATGAAGGGGGGGTGTTATGGGGGTCATGAGAGATGCAGGGGGTGTTATGGGGGTCATGAGAGATGCAGGGGGTGTTATGGGGGTCATGAGAGATGCAGGAGGGGTGTTATGGGGGTCATGAGAGATGCAGGAGGGGTGTTATGGGGGTCATGAGAGATGCAGGGGGTGTTATGGGGGTCATGAGAGATGCAGGAGGGGTGTTATGGGGGTCATGAGAGATGCAGGAGGGGTGTTATGGGGATCGTGAGAGATGCAGGGGGTGTTATGGGGGTCATGAGAGATGCAGGGGGGTGTTATGGGGGTCATGAGAGATGCAGGGGGGTGTTATGGGGGTCATGAGAGATGCAGGGGGGTGTTATGGGGATCATGAGAGATGCAGTGGAGTGTTATGGGGGTCATGAGAGATGCAGGGGGTGTTATGGGGGTCATGAGAGATGCAGGGGGTGTTATGGGGGTCATGAGAGATGCAGGAGGGGTGTTATGGGGGTCATGAGAGATGCAGGAGGGGTGTTATGGGGGTCATGAGAGATGCAGAAGGGGTGTTATGGGGGTCATGAGAGATGCAGGAGGGGTGTTATGGGGGTCATGAGAGATGCAGGAGGGGTGTTATGGGGTTCATGAGAGATGCAGGAGGGGTGTTATGGGGATCATGAGAGATGCAGGGGGTGTTATGGGGGTCATGAGAGATGCAGGGGGGTGTTATGGGGGTCATGAGAGATGCAGGAGGGGTGTTATGGGGGTCATGATAGATATAGGGAGTGTTATGGGGGTCATGAGAGATGCAGGGGGTGTTATGGGGGTCATGAGAGATGCAGGGGGTGTTATGGGGGTCATGAGAGATGCAGGGGGTGTTATGGGGGTCATGAGAGATGCAGGGGGGTGTTATGGGGGTCATGAGAGATGCAGGGGGGTGTTATGGGGGTCATGAGAGATGCAGGGGGTGTTATGGGGGTCATGAGAGATGCAGGGGGTGTTATGGGGGTCATGAGAGATGCAGGGGGTGTTATGGGGATCATGAGAGATGCAGGGGGGTGTTATGGGGATCATGAGAGATGCAGGGGGGTGTTATGGGGGTCATGAGAGATGCAGGGGAGTGTTATGGGGATCATGAGAGATGCAGTGGGGTGTTATGGGGGTCATGAGAGATGCAGGGGGGTGTTATGGGGGGTCATGAGAGATGCAGGAGGGGTGTTATGGGGGTCATGAGAGATGCAGGGGGGTGTTATGGGGGTCATGAGAGGTGCCCCCCCCCTGCACCTCTCCTCATCCCCCCCCCCCCGGTTATAATAGTGATGAGGAGAGGTGGGGGGGAGTTATAGTAATAATGAGGAGAGGTATATGTATATATGATGTGTATGCATGTGTGGCAGTATTGTATTCAGTGGATGCAGTGTGGAGCAGCATTATATTCAGGGTACAGTGTGTGGCAGCATTATATTCAGGGGTACAGTGTGTGGCAGTATTATATTCAGGGGTACAGTGTGTGGAAGCATTATATTCAGGGTACAGTGTGTGGCAGTATTATTTTCAGGGTACAGTGTGTGGCAGTATTATTTTCAGGGTACAGTGTGTGGCAGTATTATTTTCAGGGTACAGTGTGTGGAAGCATTATATTCAGTGGATACAGTGTGGAGCAGCATTATATTCAGGGTACAGTGTGTGGCAGCATTATATTCAGGGTACAGTGTGTGGCAGAATTATAGTCAGGGTACAGTGTGTGGCAGCATTATAGTCAGGGTACAGTGTGAGGCAGCATTATATTCAGGGTACAGTGTGTGGAAGCATTATATTCAAGGTACAGTGTGAGGCAGCATTATCTTCAGGGTACAGTGTGGGGCAGTATATTATTTAGAGTACACTTTCTGGCAAGGTTATAATGATTACTGTCTTCATGCAGAGGATGAGGATCTGCTGACAGTGAGGAGCCAATGATGCCTGGATGTCAGACTCTGCAGAGAAGATGGAGCTGGAGGAAGACCTGGTCTCTGGACCAGATGAAGAAGAAAAGATAACAGAGAAGATATCACTCAAGTCAGAAGACGTCACTCAGGTCACTATCATTGTGTATTCTCCTGACTGTCCCATCAGAGCTGTAGTCACTTGTAAGTTCTGCAGTGATGATGGGTAAAACTGTGTCCAATCTGTGGCTCTTCAGCTGTTACAAAACTACAACTCCCATTGCCAGAGGCTCTCCAGAATGATGGGAGTTTTAGCTTTCCAACAGCTGGAGAACCATTTTAACCGAGGTGATCGGTGGGGGTCTCAGCAGTCAAACCCCCACCAAAAAAATGGCCCGGGAGGGGGGGGGGGTCTGGACAGCGGGTATGGGTAGGGAACACTGCTGCACCTAATGTGGGGGGAACACTGCCTACCTAATGTGGGGGGAAGACTGCCTACCTAATGTAGGGGGAACACTGCTGCACCTAATGTGCGTCGTATTGACGTTCGCTCACGTTGCGCTCCCAGAATTCAAGGGTCGGCGTTACTATGGAGGGGGGGGCCTCCATGTCCATTTTGCTTGGGGCCCCCAAATTCCTTCAAACGGCCCTGATAGTTCCCCACATTAGGTGCAGTATAGTTCCCCACATTAGGTGCAGTATAGTCCCACACATTGGTGCAGTATAGTCCCCCACATTAGGAGCAGTATAGCTCTCCACATTAGGTGCAGTATAGCTCTCCACATTAGGTGCAGTATAGCTCTCCACATTAGGTGCAGTATAGCTCTCCACATTAGGTGCAGTATAGTTCTCCACATTAGGTGCAGTATAGTTCTCCACATTAGGTGCAGTATAGTTCCCCCACATTAGGTTGGCAGTATAGTTCCCCCACATTAGGTTGGCAGTATAGTTCCCCCACATTAGGTTGGCAGTATAGTTCCCCCACATTAGGTTGTCAGTATAGTTCCCCACATTAGGTGCAGTATAATTCCCCACATTAGGTGCAGTATACAGTAGTTCCCCCACATGAGGTGCAGTATAATTCCCCACATTAGGTGCAGTATACAGTAGTTCCCCCACATTAGGTGCAGTATACAGTAGTTCCCCCACATTAGTTGCAGTATACAGTAGTTCCCCCGCATTAGGTGCAGTATAATTCCCCCCATTAGGTGCAGTATACAGTAGTTCCCCACATTAGGTGCAGTATACAGTAGTTCTCCCACATTAGGTGCAGTATACAGTAGTTCCCCCACATTAGGTGCAGTGTAGTTCCCCCACATTAGGTGCAGTATAGTTCCCCACATTAGGTGCAGTATAGTTCCCCCACATTAGGTGCAGTATAGTTCCCCACATTAGGTGCAGTATAGTTCCCCCACATTAGGTGCAGTGTAGTTCCCCCACATTAGGTGCAGTGTAGTTCCCCCACATTAGGTGCAGTGTAGTTCCCCCACATTAGGTGCAGTGTAGTTCCCCCACATTAGGTGCAGTGTAGTTCCCCCACATTAGGTGCAGTATAGTTCCCCCACATTAGGTGCAGTATAGCTCTCCACATTAGGTGCAGTATAGTTCTCGACATTAGGTGCAGTATAGTTCTCCACATTAGGTGCACTATAGTTCCCCCACATTAGGTTGGCAGTATAGTTCCCCCACATTAGGTTGGCAGTATAGTTCCCCACATTAGGTGCAGAATAGTTCCCCACATTAGGTGCAGTATAGTCCCTCCACATTAGGTGCAGTATACAGTAGTTCCCCACATTAGGTGCAGTATACAGTAGTTCCCCACATTAGGTGCAGTATACAGTAGTTCCCCACATTAGGTGCAGTATACAGTAGTCCCCCCACATTAGGTGCAGTATACAGTAGTCCCCCCACATTAGGTGCAGTATACAGTAATCCCCCCACATTAGGTGCAGTATACAGTAGTCCCCCCACATTAGGTGCAGTATACAGTAGTCCCCCCAAATTAGGTGCAGTATTCAGTAGTTCCCCACATTAGGTGCAGTATACAGTAGTTCCCCACATTAGGTGCAGTATACAGTAGTCCCCCCACATTAGGTGCAGTATACAGTAATCCCCCCACATTAGGTGCAGTATACAGTAATCCCCCCACATTAGGTGCAGTATACAGTAGTTCCCCACATTAGGTGCAGTATACAGAAGTTCCCCCACATTAGGTGCAGTATACAGTAGTTCCCCCACATTAGGTGCAGTATACAGTAATTCCCCCGCATTAGGTGCAGTATAATTCCCCCCATTAGGTGCAGTATACAGTAGTTCACCACATTAGGTGCAGTATACAGTAGTTCACCACATTAGGTGCAGTATACAGTAGTTCCCCCACATTAGGTGCAGTATACAGTAGTTCCCCCACATTAGGTGCAGTATAGTTCCCCACATTAGGTACAGTATAGTTCCCCCACATTAGGTGCAGTATAGTTACCCCACATTAGGTGCAGTGTAGTTCCCCCACATTAGGTGCAGTGTAGTTCCCCCACATTAGGTGCAGTGTAGTTCCCCCACATTAGGTGCAGTGTAGTTCCCCCACATTAGGTGCAGTGTAGTTCCCCCACATTAGGTGCAGTGTAGTTCCCCCACATTAGGTGCAGTGTAGTTCCCCCACATTAGGTGCAGTGTAGTTCCCCCACATTAGGTGCAGTGTAGTTCCCCCACATTAGGTGCAGTGTAGTTCCCCCACATTAGGTGCAGTGTAGTTCCCCCACATTAGGTGCAGTGTAGTTCCCCCACATTAGGTGCAGTGTAGTTCCCCCACATTAGGTGCAGTGTAGTTCCCCCACATTAGGTGCAGTGTAGTTCCCCCACATTAGGTGCAGTGTAGTTCCCCCACATTAGGTGCAGTGTAGTTCCCCCACATTAGGTGCAGTGTAGTTCCCCCACATTAGGTGCAGTGTAGTTCCCCCACATTAGGTGCAGTGTAGTTCCCCCACATTAGGTGCAGTGTAGTTCCCCCACATTAGGTGCAGTGTAGTTCCCCCACATTAGGTGCAGTGTAGTTCCCCCACATTAGGTGCAGTGTAGTTCCCCCACATTAGGTGCAGTGTAGTTCCCCCACATTAGGTGCAGTGTAGTTCCCCCACATTAGGTGCAGTGTAGTTCCCCCACATTAGGTGCAGTGTAGTTCCCCCACATTAGGTGCAGTGTAGTTCCCCCACATTAGGTGCAGTGTAGTTCCCCCACATTAGGTGCAGTGTAGTTCCCCCACATTAGGTGCAGTGTAGTTCCCCCACATTAGGTGCAGTGTAGTTCCCCCACATTAGGTGCAGTGTAGTTCCCCCACATTAGGTGCAGTGTAGTTCCCCCACATTAGGTGCAGTGTAGTTCCCCCACATTAGGTGCAGTGTAGTTCCCCCACATTAGGTGCAGTGTAGTTCCCCCACATTAGGTGCAGTGTAGTTCCCCCACATTAGGTGCAGTGTAGTTCCCCCACATTAGGTGCAGTGTAGTTCCCCCACATTAGGTGCAGTGTAGTTCCCCCACATTAGGTGCAGTATAGTTCCCCCACATTAGGTGCAGTATAGTTCCCCCACATTAGGTGCAGTATAGTTCCCCCACATTAGGTGCAGTATAATTCCCCCACATTAGGTTGGCAGTATAGTTCCCCCACATTAGGTCGGCAGTATAGTTCCCCCACATTAGGTCGGCAGTATAGTTCCCCACATTAGGTGCAGTATAGTCTCCCACATTAGGTGCAGTATACAGTAGTCCCTCCACATTAGGTGCAGTATACAGTAGTCCCTCCACATTAGGTGCAGTATACAGTAGTTCCCCACATTAGGTGCAGTATACAGTAGTTTCCCACATTAGGTGCAGTATACAATAGTCCCCCCACATTAGGTGGAGTATACAGTAGTTCCCCACATTAGGTGCAGTATACAGTAGTCCCCCCACATTAGGTGCAGTATACAGTAGTCCCCCCACATTAGGTGCAGTATACAGTAGTCCCCCCCCACATTAGGTGCAGTATACAGTAGTCCCCCCACATTAGGTGCAGTATACAGTAGTTCCCCACATTAGGTGAAGTACAGTAGTTTCCCCACATTAGGTGCAGTATACAGTAGTTTCCCACATTAGGTGCAGTATACAATAGTCCCCCCACATTAGGTGGAGTATACAGTAGTTCCCCACATTAGGTGCAGTATACAGTAGTCCCCCCACATTAGGTGCAGTATACAGTAGTCCCCCCACATTAGGTGCAGTATACAGTAGTCCCCCCCCACATTAGGTGCAGTATACAGTAGTTCCCCACATTAGGTGCAGTATACAGTAGTTCCCCACATTAGGTGAAGTACAGTAGTTTCCCCACATTAGGTGCAGTATACAGTAGTTCCCCCACATTAGGTGCAGTATAGTTCCCTCACATTAGGTGCAGTATAGTTCCCTCACATTAGGTGCAGTATAATTCCCCACATTAGGTGCAGTATAGTTCCCCCACATTAGGTGCAGTATAGTTCCCCCACATTAGGTGCAGTATAGTTCCCCCACATTAGGTGCAGTATAATTCCCCCACATTAGGTTGGCAGTATAGTTCCCCCACATTAGGTCGGCAGTATAGTTCCCCCACATTAGGTCGGCAGTATAGTTCCCCACATTAGGTGCAGTATAGTCTCCCACATTAGGTGCAGTATACAGTAGTCCCTCCACATTAGGTGCAGTATACAGTAGTCCCTCCACATTAGGTGCAGTATACAGTAGTTCCCCACATTAGGTGCAGTATACAGTAGTTTCCCACATTAGGTGCAGTATACAATAGTCCCCCCACATTAGGTGGAGTATACAGTAGTTCCCCACATTAGGTGCAGTATACAGTAGTCCCCCCACATTAGGTGCAGTATACAGTAGTCCCCCCACATTAGGTGCAGTATACAGTAGTCCCCCCCCACATTAGGTGCAGTATACAGTAGTCCCCCCACATTAGGTGCAGTATACAGTAGTTCCCCACATTAGGTGAAGTACAGTAGTTTCCCCACATTAGGTGCAGTATACAGTAGTTTCCCACATTAGGTGCAGTATACAATAGTCCCCCCACATTAGGTGGAGTATACAGTAGTTCCCCACATTAGGTGCAGTATACAGTAGTCCCCCCACATTAGGTGCAGTATACAGTAGTCCCCCCACATTAGGTGCAGTATACAGTAGTCCCCCCCCACATTAGGTGCAGTATACAGTAGTTCCCCACATTAGGTGCAGTATACAGTAGTTCCCCACATTAGGTGAAGTACAGTAGTTTCCCCACATTAGGTGCAGTATACAGTAGTTCCCCCACATTAGGTGCAGTATAGTTCCCTCACATTAGGTGCAGTATAGTTCCCTCACATTAGGTGCAGTATAATTCCCCACATTAGGTGCAGTATAGTTCCCCCACATTAGGTGCAGTATAATTCCCCACATTAGGTTCAGTATAGTTCCCCCACATTAGGTGCACTATAATTCCACCACATTTGGTGCAGTATAGATCCCCACATTAAGTGACTGCACTTAATGTGGGGGAACTATACTGCACCAAATGTGGTGGAATTATAGTGCAACTAATGTTCCCCTACAGACATACAGCCTTCAGCCATATACAATGTATGGCTGGAGGCTGTATGCCTGTTTACTGCCCCACTTGAGTATTCCGACCACCGCTCCTGGATCACGATCTACTGCTATGGCCTATGGGCCATCCCGGTCACGATCTACTGCTATGGCCTATGGGCCATCCCGGGAGCAGCGGTCGGAACACTGAAGATGACCGCAGGTCACTTATCATACCCGCACGTCCTCCTCACAGCTGCGCTCTGCTGTACTGTTGCTATGGGCGCACGCACGTGACGTCAGTGCCGTCACTGCGTGCGCTTCCTCCCAACGGCCCCAGCGTTTTTAAAGTTAACGCGGGGCCGCTATGAAGTAAACGGGGCATCCTTGTGGCCTGAAAAGATTTTTCGGGACACAGGGATGTCCCGAATGTGACGGGGCCCCCCTGCGGGCACGGGGCCCGGAGCTGATCACTGTTTTAAAGTTGCCCCCCTGCTAATCTTTAACAAGAAGCCAACGCTGCGGCCACTTTAAAACAGTTGCCCCCCCCCCTACTGAGCAGACGGCAGGACCCCTGGGGGATGGGGGCCCTAGGCAATTGCCTGGTTTGCCCCGCCATAACACCGGCCCTGCTTATAATGAAAAATGGCAGCAATGTTTTAAAAAGGCTATATGTGAAAATCCGGTATATTGATAGCAATATTAACAATAATGCCAGTATACAAGGAGAAAAATTATCACCACACATATTACCATGATACTGTTACTGACCAAATCCTGTATGTTGAGAGTAATATTACCAATAATACCAGTATACAAGGAGGAATATTATCCCCATACATATTACCATCATACTGTTACTAGCCAAATCCTGTATACTGAAACCAATATTACCAGTATACAAGGAGGAATATTATGCCCATACATATTACCGTCATACTGTTACTGACCAAATCCTGTGAATTGACATTGAAATTATCAATATCACTATACAAGGGACAAGTAATATCGCCACATCATGACCAGTATCACCGCAGAATGACTAATATCCCCACACTGCTACTGAAAAAAATCCACTAGGCAAAGACCAAGGTTAACTCCATACAGTGATCATATACAGATAGATACCAACACTACAAAGGTGCCCCCCTTCCCTCTCCCCTTCTTAGCTAAGTAAATGTTCAGCCTTAATATATTAGGTAGGTAGGCAGGCTTCTTCCCACTTCTACCTCCATTCCACATTAGGCTGTATTCACCCCACGATTGTTACATACGGGACCGGATCCGATAGGGATATGTGAAAACCAGGCACTCCCGTATCTCAGCCGGACCCGGACCCCATCTCATCTCATTTGAATGAGCCGACCGGAGTCAAATAGTGACTCCGGTCGGCTTATTTTTGCCCCATATCCGGTTTTGTGACCAGACTTAAAACCGTGGTATACTACAGTTTTAAGTACGGTCACAAATCTGGATACGGGGCAAAACTGAGCCGACTGGAGTCATTATCTGACTCCGGTCGGCTCCTTCAAACGAGATGTGGTCCGGGTCCGGCTGAGATACGGGAGCGCCTGGTTTTCACATCTCCCAGCCAGATCCGGTTTGTAACAATTGTGGTGTGAATGCAGCCTTAGCTAGATATATCTCTCTCCACCCAGGGCAGAACTGGGGCTAAAAACCAACCCTGAAAAAATGATCATACCAGCCCCACAGCATTGTGTCATTGTGGCAGCCGCCGGCAGCAGGGAAGGGACAGGGAAGCCTGACATTTGATTTGCCAGGCCTCCATAAGAAAGCTATGTTGTGGCAGAAATGTGGTATTAACGCTTGGGGAAGACAGTATAAAAAAACCCTCTCTTCCTTGCTCTTGCGCTACCGCCAGAATCACGAAATTCAGTTCCCAGTGTCCAGCGCTTCTGGGTTAGGTGACGTTACACAGCTGCTCATTCAGTTATGGGCCGAAGCAATGTCCAGCCTCAGCCTCTGATTGGATGGCTAGTTATATGACGTCACCTGACCCGGAAGTGCCAGATACCAGGAACACAATTCCAGTAGTAGTGCAGAAGCCAGGAATGTAACTGTATAGGGACTAGGGCTACAAACTGTGGACTGCTAGTTGTTCCAAAAATGGTCTGGGCATGCTGGGAGTTGTAGTTTTGCTGGGAGTTTTAGTTAAGCAACAGCTGGAGGTCCACAGTTTGGAGACCATTGGCATAGGGAGAGATGCGTCACCCGCCCCGCTGGGACCAGCCCCAGGGACTCATTTCCGGGGTTTCAGCAGGATTTTCAATCTAAGATGACTCTGAATGACCGAGTGTCTCAGTGTTTTTCCTGGTGTCCTGGGATCGTGATGTCTGCACCAGTTTTATGCTGCCCGATGTTTAGGCAGAATAACTCATAAAACATTCCCCTTAACTGTAGTTATATATAAAACAATATTTATTATTTTTCATTAACTAACAACTTAAATTGCAATAAAAGAAAACCAAAGTGCCCTCTCTTACAAAGTAGTAACAGCAGGTCTTCTCAGTGGCGTCTCTAGGGGGGGGGGCAGAGGGGGCCACGGCCCCCCCTACATCATGATTGGCCCCCCCTTGTGCCCCCCCTAGCAGCAGTAGGTCACTAGCAGCTCTCATGGCTATCAGGGGGTACAGCTAGTTCACCAGTAAGGGGCCCGAGCCCCCGCCCCCCCGGAGCCATCTTTTTTATATAAACCTTCAGCCTGTAGAGGAGTGTACAGAGGGGTTTAGAGGAGTGTACATGAGTGACAGATGGGTGTACATGGGTGACAGAGGGGTGTAGAGGAGTGTACATGGGTGACAGATGGGTGTACATGGGTGACAGAGGGGTATAGAGGAGTGTACATGGGTGACAGAGGGGTGTAGAGGAGTGTACATGGGTGACAGAGGGGTGTAGAGGAGTGTACATGGGTGACAGAGGGGTGTAGAGGAGTGTACGCATAGGCGTGCACAGTCTATTGCATTTATATATATAAATGTCGAAAAAAATGCAGCACTACTTTACCACAGTAGGCGGGTGCCAGCTCCTCAGGCTCGATCACAGCCAATTGATAACTTCAAAAATGGTGCGGCACTCCAAATATCCAAAAAATAACTATTTATTCCACATGTCAAACAGTGCGACGTTTCAGCCCCTCTTGCTTGCATGCACACATACATAAACAGACCTACACTCATATAAATATCAATACAAACAAAATGAAAAACTTTATTAAAACTTTTTTGGGGATTGGAGGCTTTTTTTTTAGATTGGAGGCTCCATTATACATACACTGTACAGCAATCATACCTCCATTATACATACACTGTACAGCAATCATACCTCCATTATACATACACTGTACAGCAATCATACCTCCATTATACATACACTGTACAGCAATCATACCTCCATTATACATACACTGTACAGCAATCATACCTCCATTATACATACACTGTACAGCAATCATACATCCATTATAAATACACTGTGACTGTACAGCAATCATACATCCATTATACATACACTGTGACTGTACAGCAATCATACATTCAGTATACATACACTGTACAGCAATCATACCTCCATTATACATACACTGTACAGCAATCATACCTCCATTATACATACACTGTACAGCAATCATACATCCATTATACATACACTGTACAGCAATCATACCTCCATTATACATACACTGTACAGCAATCATACATTCATTATACATACACTGTACAGCAATCATACCTCCATTATACATACACTGTACAGCAATCATACATCCATTATACATACACTGTACAGCAATCATACATCCATTATACATACACTGTACAGCAACCATACCTCCATTATACATACACTGTACAGCAATCATACATCCATTATACATACACTGTACAGCAATCATACCTCCATTATACATACACTGTACAGCAATCATACATTCATTATACATACACTGTACAGCAATCATACATACATTATACATACACTGTACAGCAAGCATACCTCCATTATACATACACTGTACAGCAATCATACATTCAGTATACATACACTGTACAGCAATCATACATCCATTATACATACACTGTACAGCAAGCATACCTCCATTATACATACACTGTACAGCAAGCATACCTCCATTATACATACACTGTACAGCAATTATACCTCCATTATACATACACTGTACAGAAATCATACATTCATTATACATACACTGTACAGCAATCATACCTCCATTATACATACACTGTACAGCAATCATACATCCATTATACATACACTGTACAGCAATCATACCTCCATTATACATACACTGTACAGCAATCACACATTCATTATACATACACTGTACAGCAATCATACCTCCATTATACATACACTGTACAGCAATCATACATCCATTATACATACACTGTACAGCAAGCATACCTCCATTATACATACACTGTACAGCAATCATACATTCAGTATACATACACTGTACAGCAATCATACATCCATTATACATACACTGTACAGCAAGCATACCTCCATTATACATACACTGTACAGCAAGCATACCTCCATTATACATACACTGTACAGCAATCATACATCCATTATACATACACTGTACAGCAAGCATACCTCCATTATACATACACTGTACAGCAAGCATACATCCATTATACATACACTGTACAGCAATCATACATTCATTATACATACACTGTACAGCAATCGTACCTCTATTATACATACACTGTACAGCAATCGTACCTCTATTATACATACACTGTACAGCAATCATACATCCATTATACATACACTGTACAGCAAGCATACCTCCATTATACATACACTGTACAGCAATCATACATTTATTATACATACACTGTACAGCAATCATACATCCATTATACATACACTGTACAGCAATCATACATCCATAATGCATACACTGTACAGCAATCATACATCCATTATACATACACTGTACAGCAAGCATACCTCCATTATACATACACTGTACAGCAATCATACATTCATTATACATACACTGTACAGCAATCATACATCCATTATACATACACTGTACAGCAATCATACATCCATTATACATACACTGTACAGCAATCATAAATCCATTATACATACACTGTACAACAATCATACCTCCATTATACATACACTGTACAGCAAGCATACCTCCATTATACATACACTGTACAGCAATCATAAATCCATTATTCATACACTGTACAGCAATCATACATCCATTATACATACACTGTACAGCAATCATACATCCATTATACATACACTGTACAGCAAGCATACATTCATAATACATACACAGTGACTGTACAGCAATCATACATCCATTATACATACACTGTACAGCAATCATACATTCATTATACATACACTGTACAGCAATCATACATTCATTATACATACACTGTGTCTGTACAGCAATCATACATCCATTATACATACACTGTACAGCAAGCATACCTCCATCATACATACACTGTACAGCAATCATACATTCAGTATACATACACTGTACAGCAATCATACATTCATTATACATACACTGTACAGCAAGCATGCCTCCATTATACATACACTGTACAGCAAGCATACCTCCATTATACATACACTGTACAGCAATCATACATCCATTATACATACACTGTACAGCAAGCATACCTCCATTATACATACACTGTACAGCAATCATACATTCATTATACATACACTGTACAGCAATCATACATCCATTATACATACATCGTACAGCAATCATACATCCATTATACATACACTGTACAGCAATCATACATCCATTATACATACACTGTACAGCAAGCATACCTCCATTATACATACACTGTACAGCAATCATACATTCATTATACATACACTGTACAGCAATAATACATCCATTATACATACACTGTACAGCAATCATACATTCATTATACATACACTGTACAGCAAGCATACCTCCATTATACATACACTGTACAGCAATCATACATTCATTATACATACACTGTACAGCAATCATACATCCATTATACATACACTGTACAGCAATCATACATTCATTATACATACACTGTACAGCAATCATACATCCATTATACATACACTGTACAGCAATCATACATCCATTATACATACACTGTACAGCAATCACACATCCATTATACATACACTGTACAGCAATCATACCTCCATTATACATACACTGTACAGCAAGCATACCTCCATTATACATACACTGTGCAGCAATCATACATCCATTATACATACACTGTACAGCAATCATACATCCATTATACATACACTGACTGTACAGCAATCATACATCCATTATACATACACTGTGACTGTATAGCAATCAAACATCCATTATACATACACTGTACAGCAAGCGTACCTCCATTATACATACACTGTGACTGTACAGCAATCATACATCCATTATACATACACTGTACAGCAAGCATACCTCCATTATACATACCCTGTGACTGTACAGCAATCATACATCCATTATACATACACTGTACAGCAATCATACATCCATTATACATACACTGTACAGCAAGCATACCTCCATTATACATACACTGTACAGCAATCATACCTCCATTATACATACACTGTACAGCAATCATACCTCCATTATACATACACTGTACAGCAATCATACCTCCATTATACATACACTGTACAGCAAGCATACCTCCATTATACATACACTGTACAGCAAGCATACCTCCATTATACATACACTGTGACTGTACAGCAATCATACATCCATCATACATACACTGTACAGCAAGCATACCTCCATTATACATAAACTGTACAGCAATCATACATCCATTATACATACACTGTGACTGTACAGCAATCATACATCCATTATACATACACTGTGACTGAACAGCAAGCATACCTCCATTATACATACACTGACTGTACAGCAATCATACATCCATTATACATACACTATACAGCAAGCATACCTCCATTATACATACACTGTACAGCAAGCATACCTCCATTATACATACACTGTACAGCAAGCATACCTCCATTATACATACACTGTATAGCAATCATACCTCCATTATACATACACTGTACAGCAAGCATACCTCTATTATACATACACTGTACAGCAATCATACCTCCATTATACATACACTGTGACTGTACAGCAATCATACATCCAATCCATTAATAATGGATTGGATGTATGATTGTTGTACAGTCACAGACACAGTGTATGTATAATGGATGTATGATTGCTGTACAGTGTATGTATAATGGACAGGGCTGTCTTTAATTTTGATTGGACCCTGGGCAAGCAATTTTTTTGGGGGGCCCCCCGGTCCCCCACCCCCATCCCACACACACTCGGGATCAGTACAGGATCAGTAATGTAATGTATGTACACAGTGACCTCACCAGCAGAATAGTGAGTACAGCTCTGGAGAGAAGGTGTGTTCTGCTGAGCTCCAGAGTTTCCCAGAGAAGCAGTGATTTTCTTCCACCCCTCCACAGGTGTGTGGCAGACACCTGGGTAGGTTTTCCTGCTATGGAGCCCCGGGAAGCTGGGGCTTCATCTTGCACCCCCCCCCCCCCCCGTTCTCGGCTGGCGGGGTGTGCAAAGGAAAATGCAACAGCCAGTAGTCAGGATGGGGTGAGGAGATCCACCAGGGTCCACAGCCATGTGGGGCCCCCTCCCCGACCTCAGCTGGGAGCTGCAAAGCTTCCAGCAGAAGCTCATCCAGGCAGCGGAGTGGAAAGTCTGCATCATAGTTACATAGTTACAAAGTTACATAGTTAGTATGGTTGAAAAAAGACATACGTCCATCAAGTCCAACCAGGGGATTGAAGGGAAGGATGTAAGGGGATAAGGGAAAGGGATGTAGTTTTATAATTCTGCATAAGCTTTAATGTTATTTTGTTCCAGGAATGTATCTAACCCTGTTTTAAAGCTGTTAATTGTTCCTGCTGTGACCAGTTCCTGAGGTAGACCGTTCCATAAATTCACAGTCCTCACGGTAAAGAAGGCGTGCCGCCCCTTTAGACTAAACCTTTTCTTTTCCAGACGGAGGGAGTGCCCCCTCGTCCTTTGGGGGGGTTTAACCTGGAACAGTTTTTCTCCATATTTTTTGTATGGGCCATTAATATACTTATATACGTTTATCATATCCCCATATCCAGCCTGTTTCCTCAGAACCCCAGCAATGGGGGGTAAAGGGGCCCAAAGAATCCCTGGCCAGCTTTGGGTCCAAAATCCAGGCCAAGATGGCTCAGTATGAACAGCTCGGAAAACAACTAAGAGGCCTCAGAGAGGAGCTGAAGTTTGCAAGACTGTTGAGACCCAATTAGCTCCGAGCAGGCTATAACTACCCCTCCCCCTTACTACAATAATTAATTAAATAATAACTGACACAACAACAATTCAACTTTTCCGTGGGTGGGGATCGGCCACAGCTTTATTTATAAAATTACTTATATAAATAACAATTTAACTGTAACAAAGACACCGATTGGCTTCTTGCCAACCCGAGAGGTGCTGCCACACTATCCTGTGTGGAGGTCTACCCCGGGTTGACCCCGCTTTCACCGTCTTCTTACCGCCAAGCTGTGACTTACAATAAACAGAGATACAAAAAGGGAGGGAGGGAGGGCAAAACTCCGGGTCCTGGGCAGATTGAGGGGGGAAGGGAGGCACCACAGCTATAAATACCCAGGGGAGGGCCTTTGAAAGCCCGGGAAACTATTAGACCCCTGATTGGTGCACTCCTTCCCCCCCACCCATGGGACATACCACTATAGTTAGCAACAAGTTTTTACAGGCGGGGGAGGGGGCTAAAAAACATTGCCTGTATATTTCTTAACCCCTTAACTGCTCACCAGTCAGGGGGCAAGCTAGTTATGCACAGCTTGCCCCTCCAGACTGTTGAGACCCAATTAGCTCCGAGCTGGCTATAACTACCCCTCCCCCTTACTACAATAATTAATTAAATAATAACTGACACAACAACAATTCAACTTTTCCGTGGGTGGGGATCGGCCACAGCTTTATTTATAAAATTACTTATATAAATAACAATTTAACTGTAACAAAGACACCGATTGGCTTCTTGCCAACCCAAGAGGTGCTGCCACACTGTCCTGTGTGGAGGTCTACCCCGGGTTGACCCCGCTTTCACCGTCTTCACCGTCCACCCAAGAGATACTGGATAGCCAACACCTGGGGCCAACTCAGCCCCCCGAACACACCCAACACATTTCCTCTCCAGGAAAGTCGCCCAACACATTTCCTCTCCAGGAAAGTCGCCCAACACATTTCCTCTCCAGGAAATTCTCCCAACACATAACCTCTCCAGGAAATCCGAGGTACCTGCCGCCAGGTCCTATGTTTTTGCATTTTATTTTATTTTTTGTAATTTTTATTTTTTTTGTATTCACTAACTCTTGTGTGAACTCATTTCTCATTTCTCGCCCAAACACCGAAGAGTGCCGCAGCACTCGCACCACCTTGCGGAAAGCCGCTCGCAAAACAAAAACACATGTGGGAAACATCAAACTGGGCGAAAATAGCAACGCAACAAGCAGATCGCCCGCGCCCCATGCGCTGCGCTACCCTCTCCGGAAACTGAGCCCTCTCCGCCGACACCGACACAAAAAGAGAGCGAATCCCAAACTCACAACACCCCCTCCTACAAAGAGAAGCCAAAACCCAAAACAGACAATCGAGGGCGGGGAGCATAAAAGAAAAAGAGGTGGGGGGGGGAGGCCCCCACCGCAGTCCAATCAACAATAGGACGACAACAGGAAAAAACAGTCATTCGTGGACCCTCATGCAGCACAAGCTGTGTGTCCCAGATCGCCTAAGCAATCTCGGACCGACGGACCTGAAAACGCACAAAATAGGCACCCAAAAAACACATCAGACACCCAAGTGTCATGGAAGGAGACGAGGAGAAAGAAAGTGCCCCATCCACCTAGCCCCGAAAAAAGCCAGCGCAAAACCTCGGATCAGAAAAAACGACGCAAAAGCGACAACCAAAAATCTGACCCACAGCCGCCACCAAGCGACCCAAAAACTGATAGGAAAAAATGGTCGCCGACAGCAAGGCCACCCGCTCACGGGCCCAGCCCCTAGGTATACACCAACATCCCACCAACCGCAAAGCAGAAAAGAAAAATCACCCCCCGTCATGCGGCAACCTCACCCCACTGGATCGCAGCACAGTGGGAAAGCACCCTTTTTTTTTTTTTTTTTTTTTGCACTGAGTAGTAGGTGATTCACATGAACAGGTGAAGATACCCAGCGTCACATACTAAGAATGTTAATTGGATACATGCAGAATACAGCCCAAATCTCGAACGTCCTTGGATAGGAGACACAGCAGTTAACTTATTTTATCACAGCCTATCAAAACGAAATAGGAAGTCAAACAGCAGAACCTTGTAGGTACAAAAAACAAAACCCCTATCCACAGACACACTTGGAACCTTCGGGACCCTCCTTGACTGTAGACATCCTGGCCTCCACACCAACCCCAACTACTCGCAAGCGCCTCACCGTGAGTGCGACCAAGTCGCAGGAGCCACTAAAGCGGACCAAGAAATACACCAATCTCCACGATGACCCACAGGCCGAAAATTTAACCACAACTGTATCACTCAGTCCTACCCCGGGACCCGAACCCGAGGTGGTCTCCCATTCCACAGCCACATGAGCAAACCTTCCGACTCCACCCGAGGGAGCAACCTCCGGAACCACTGCCAGAGAACGGGACAAAGCGTCAACACCCAATACCGACCCCAGGGAGTACAGCCGCAAAATAAACCTTATCTCCAAACAGCGAAGCACTAGGTGCAACAAGCCGAGCGCAGGAAGAAAGCCGAAAGAAAGAAATAATAACAGTGACAACGCCCCAAATGTCAGACCGACAAAACGCCCCCGATCACTCAAATCACACCCAAAAAAGAAAAGCATCACCAAATTATAGCGCAATCAAGCACAGGGGCCACGCCAACCCACACAGTACCGTTACAATCCTAGAACATGAACTGCTGAAGCAAGCACCCAAAGTCCCACAACCAACACCAAAGGAAAAAGCACAAACAAAAAACCCAAGCATGGCAGAAACCCACTGACTACCAAGACACCCAGTAGTAAACCACCCTGCAGCACCACTGGAAAACCAAAACACCACACCAACAACCAACCAAACCAGCCACACCCGGGAACAGAGCGAGCTCTCCATGAGCTGCAACGGGGGACTGAAAGCAGGCCTGTCCACTGCATCACGCCTGAAAAAAACCCAACCAACCGGAACGTCAGCCCTTAGTGCACCAGGGGCACATATGCGGGGGCACAGATACCACACACCCTCGGCGGCCAGAGACAACCTGCAGGAAAAAACTCCGCCCTGAACCACATTCCACGTGGAACATTCAGTAAACCAGCAAGGACCGGAACCGGGGCACATAGCGAGCCCTGAAGAAACCAAAACAGAGAAAACGCAATTACTCCCTGACCATAGGAAAGCAGCAAACCAAGGCCAACATGGCATGCGGAAGACATGCTAATCTCCTCAAAATCGTTCCAATTTTAACATACATGCTGCCGAAGCGAGCACAAAATATGGACGCTTCACAAATTTGCATGTCAGCCTTGCAGCAACAAACCACACCCCAACAAGTGTAGAGCACAGGAGAATCACCCTCCGGAATACCACCACGAACAGAAGAAACCACACAGGCAAGACAAACGGAGACACAAGCAAAACCTACCCCCAGAGACTCAAGCGAAACCTACCCTCCGCCACATCAGCCAAAGCACCCAGCACGACATACAGGAGTCCCATGCCTACATGAGATTGGGCGAAACAGGAAAAAACAGCAGACAAATATACTAGGACAATGGAGCAGCGGAGAGAGACTACAACTTAAGATGGAGAGATAAACCAAACAAAGGGGGAGAAAACCCAAAGAAACAAAACCGTGACTGGGTGGCAGCCACCGATTCAGGAAAAGGAACATGCCTACGGGAGCTAAGTCAGCAAAACCCCGGCCACCTAGAGCGTAAGGCCAAAAGACCACACACCCAAGCGCGCACCGCAGAAAATGATACCCTACCAAAGCACCCCGTCAAGAAGAGACGTACCCAACTCACAACCAGAGACCAACACAGATATACACCCATATCCGAGACCCAAACTCAACAAACACACGGGAACAAAAGGACGAACACTACACAGACGTAGCAATAAGCACACAAACCAGGGAAGGGGCAAAGCCCCACATCAGAAGACTCACCAATTCCAGAAAATGGAGAAGCACAACAGAGGGAGGAACCACTTCACCACCGCCGCAGGCGTGGGACAAGGCACGCTGGAGACCGCCGGGTCGCGGGCACTCGGCCGCCGCACGGAACGGCGCCGGAAACCACGCCGGGAAAACAGCAGTAGAGGACTCCGAGGGAGAACCCTGCGGGAAGAACCGAAACACCTACTCCCCGCAGGTGAACAGAAGGCCCAAAAAACACCGCCTGTGCCGCCCCCCAGGACCAGAGCGAGAGCGGCGACAAATACGTCTATGCCCCCATCCGGCCCCAGAGGGGGGAAGAGCAACACGAAATCAGGGGAGCACTCCCTACCCCTCCACGGGGGGCATTGGAGAGGCAGGAGGAAGGAGGACAGCAGTGGCAGCAGTGGGGGAAGGGGGGGGGTTGGGAACTCGGGGCAGAGAGGTGATGGGGAGGCGTGGGGGGGGCGCAATGGATGCAAGAACCATGGGGAGCACTGGAAGAGCACGAGGAAAAAGGGGGAGGGGCAGCAGCAGCAGTGGGCAGGGGGGGAGTGCTAGTGTGGTGGGGGTAAGGAGCCGGGCAATGGAGTGGGGACGGTATGAGTGCTCATATAGTTGGCGTTGTGATCTGAAGCTGTCCGCAGTACCATTGTCGTTTCGATCAGAGTTTGAGATCGCTGTTTTTCATATTTACGGTATAAAAAGGGGTCAAAAATACGCTATTTTGGACTGTGAAATTTATTTATTCAAGTAATATTACTTATTTATGTATTTTATTCATTAATTAATAAATTTGTAATGTTTTTTTTTTTTTTTTTTTTTTTTATATTATACACGTACGCCATAGACGGAGCGCCTTAAATGACTATATTTATTAATTAATTTATTTATTTTTTATACTACGGACATGTAGGCACGTGGCGATACCACACGTGTATGTTGTTGTAATATACAGTATTTTATGTATTATTATTTTATTTATAGATTTTAATTTTTTATCATTACTATTATGGTATTTTTCTTTTCTTTTCTTTTTCTTTTTTTTTTTATTATTAATTTTTATTTTTTATTTTATTTTATGATGTGGAAAAGGGGGGTGATCAAACGTGTAAAATTGCAAGGGTTAAAAGATCTTTATTAACTTAACTATTCAAATACTTCAACAGTTTTTTTTTTTTTTTTGCAATGCTATAGCTCCCCTAGGAGCTATAACACTGCACACACTGAACCTGACACCGATCACTTGCCATGTAGTAACATGGCAATGATCGGTGTTATCAATGATTGATTGCTCAAGCCTGAATTTCAGGCTTGGAGCAATCAATTGAGGAGCAGACGCGCAGGAGGCAGGTGAGTGACCCTCCTGCTGCGTCCCAGCTGATCGGGACATCGCGATTTTATCGCGATGGTCCCAATCAGCCCGCTGAGCAGCCGGGATGCGTTCAATTACATTTTCAGACGCGGCGATGACTTTGATCGCCGCGTCTGAAAAGGTGATGCCGGACATCTGCCAGATCGGCGATGTCCGGCATTATCAGGGGTCCTGGTCGCTAATAGCAACTGGGACCCAACAGCTATAATGCGCGCTCACTATGTGAGCGCGGATTATAGCTGGGGACGCGCAAATGGACGTTAATAAACGTCCATTTGCGCAAACGTTAAAGGGGGTTAAAACAGCAGCAGCCACCCAGGGGCCGCCACCTCCAGAGCGGAGGGGACAAACAGGCGGGAGGGGGGGTTATGGTAAGGACCGCAACAGGGGGGGGGAGGCAGACGAAGGGGACCGCAACAGGGGGGAAAAAAGAGACGGACGGGGCAAGTAGGTAATCAGAGCCTGCTCCAGGAGCACCCAGGAGAGAGGGATCAAAGTACAGGCAGGGGAGAGGGCAAAAGAACGGGACAGGGCTCAAAGGGATTACAGTGGGAAAGGAGGGCAGGACTGATAAGAGGTCCGCCAGCCTCCTGAACCCGCCAAGGGTGCAACAGGAGGGGAGGCCAGCTCAGCCACAAGGGAGCATGCCAGCCCTCACCCATCTGCTCCATCCAGGCCACAAATAAGGGGCAGACACATACCAGCCAGCAGTCAAAACTCCGGGTCCTGGGCAGATTGAGGGGGAAAGGGAGGCACCACAGCTATAAATACCCAGGGGAGGGCCCCTGAAAGCCCGGGAAACTATTAGACCCCTGATTGGTGCACTCCTTCCCCCCCACCCATGGGACATACCACTATAGTTAGCAACAAGTTTTTACAGGCGGGGGAGGGGGCTAAAAAACATTGCCTGTATATTTCTTAACCCCTTAACTGCTCACCAGTCAGGGGGCAAGCTAGTTATGCACAGCTTGCCCCTCCAGCTACCAAGCAAACAATGCAGCAAAGACCAAGAGGGCAGCATTTTCCACCAAGGTGAGAGCTCTGAAGAAACAGGTGGATGAGATTGTTAGGCTGAGATCGGACATTGTGGAGGGAGGTGGTATACTCAGCGAGAGACTTGTGAACAAGGATCGTTTCTCCAGCATGAAGGTCTCAGGACAAGTGAGTAACCAAGATGACTGCCAGAGTGAGGAGGAAGAGATGGAGGGAGGTGAGGAGGGGGATTAGAGTGAGGGGGATATGGATACTGGACCTGTGTGTACCACCACTACTGTTACCCCAGACCCCCCACTTACCCTCAGTGAGGACTATGTAAACCCGGCTCAGGTGGCCTTACCTCCCTCCAGTGAGGAGGATGATGATGATGATGATGGCAGTGACTGCAGTGATGGAAGCGGCTTGGCAGATGGGGGTCTCCTGCGGGCAATTGTTATGCAGGAGTCCCCCACCCGTCTGGAAAACTTTTCCTTCGGGGATGATTTGGGCCCAGAGGAGAAGGGAAAGAAGAAGAAGAAAGGAAAGGGCAAGAAGAGGAAGAAGACACAAGGAGTTAAGTTTGTCTTTTCTCCCTTCCAGCAGTCTGGGTCGGCTGAAAAGGGTGCTGGGTCCCCCAATCTGCCAGACCCCGTTTCTGTAGTGGAGCGGGGCCAGCATGGGGGATACAGTAGCGCACCCAAAATGGCCGCGGGTGCTATAGAAAAAAAAGGGCACCCTCCTGTGAGGGGGGAGGGTGTCCAGGCACCGGAAAATGGCGGCAGATTCACCCGTTCGGGGGGCGGTCCCCTGGTTGAAGTGGGCGGTACAGGTCCTGGCACCGCAGGGCACTCTCCTGTGAGGGGGGGGGGGGGAGTGTCCGGGCGCTGGACCTTGTTGGTTCAGGGGGCGGTCCCCTAGGTGGCGTGGTTGATACTGGTTCTGGCGCCAGGGGGCACTCCGCTATAAAGTGGGAGGTTCCCTGCACATCAGCTGTAGCGGGAGTTAGTCCGGAGGGACAGTCTTTTTGTGAGGGGGAGTGGCCACCCATTTCAGAGGCGGAGCCTGTGTCTGCACCCAAAGACACAGGAAGAAAGAACTATGCAGCACCAATCCTGAAACCGGCAACCCTTAAACATGAAGCAAAAGACCCAGCCAGCCCAGTCTGTAACACTCCAAGGGAGAGTGAACGCAAGAGTGAAAGTGAAAGGAAAAATGTGAATAAAAATGGTAATGTGCAGAATGTGAGTTATAGTGGTGTGCATGGGAGGAGTTGTGGTAGCAGTGTTGATGAGGGGGGTGCAAGTAGTGTGCAAGAGAGGGGTGCAAGTAGTGTGCAAGAGAGGGGTGCAAGAGGAGTGCAAGAGAGGGGTGCAAGTGTAGTCCAAGAGAGGGGTGCTAGTGAAATACAGGTGAGGAGTGGTAGTGGAATGACAGAGAGAGGTGTTATGGCTGTTAAGAATAAGGGTCCAGGTTTGGCCTCTGGGTCAGTTCCTGGTTCGACTGCCCCCCCGGTAGTGGCTGCTTCTCAGAGAAGCTATGCCAGCGTCACTGCCGGGGGATCAGGGGGATCCCCATCTCCGTCTGGCTCTGGGGGTCACTTGCAACAGCGCCTCCTGGAGGCTCTACGTAGGGGAGACAGGTCAATCCATGTAGAGGGGAGGGGTGAGGTTGACCTGTCTTTTTGGATAGAAAGACATGGCTTAGGCGCCTTCCGAGAACAAAACGGGGAGGTGGTCTGGTCCCTCCCGACATCCGGCCAGGAAAGTGGCCGTAGGAATGTGGTCCGTTTAGTGTGGAGGGGCGAAGATGCGCGTCCGCCTCGGGGTAAGGTGGTTGAGCTCCTCCTCCGGATGGAATTCAGGGCAAGTGACATCTTTGCCCTGATCCACCCCTATGGTACTTCCGAGTTTGACATCAGCTTTGTTCGGCCAGAGGGTCTGGAACTTTTCTGGTCGAATTATGAGGTGGTGAAAAGCGAGTCCGGCTGGCGGGATTTCGCCGTAAAGGCGATATCCCGTCAGAATCTGGCCAAGAAAGTGACCGTTTTGACACGTAACGAGTCACTATCTTGCTATGACATTATGACCTGGCTTAGCCGATATGGGGATGTGACGGACATGCCAAAAAAGAACTATGACGAACATGGGATCTGGTCTGGGGCCTGGACGTTTTCCGTCAAACTGAAGGGTTCGGGGAGCACTGTTGCCCACATCCCATCAGCTGCTTTTCTTGGGAGAGACAGAATCCAAGTTTTCTACCAGGGGCAGCCCAAGGTCTGTCACAGGTGTGGCAGCCCCACTCACTTTAGCGCAGCCTGTACCGTGCAGGTCTGTGCACTGTGCGGTGGGGTAGGTCATCTTGCCGCATCCTGTAGGCAGATCAGGTGTCATCTGTGTGGTGTCTTAGGACACCCTTTCAGCCGTTGTCCTAGCGCCTTTGCCCGTGCGACGGTCACCTTGGCTGGGGAGAGCAGTAACGTTGCCTCAGCTGGGGAGGGCACGGGTGCGGGTGAAGGTGCAACAGGGTCAGTGAAGAGGAAAAGTCCCGCCAGGCTGAGGCGGGAGGCTAATCGGAGAAGGAGCAGGGAACTGGAGAGTTCCCATGTGGCAGGGGTAGCTTCTGGCCCTGCTCCTGAGGTTAGTCCTGAAACTGCTGAGACCCTGGGGGAGAATGTGCTGGAAGAGGAAATGGGGAGAATCTGTAAAGAAGAGGGCAGCAAGGCCGATCTTTCCGATTCCTCCCACTGTGAAAGTGTGGATGAGGAGGGTGAAGAGAGGCCAAAAAAGAAGGGCAGTAAAGGGAGAAAGAAGAGGTCGGAGCCCTCTAGTCCCCGTGCTGCGGACCAGGTCCCAAGCGGAAGCTTACCTGCCCCCCCTCTGATTGATCTGTCTAACCGTTACTCTGTCCTTGAAGACATCTCCTCCCCCTCCTTGAAGGGGGGGGGTCAGGGATGGGGTGCCTGAAGTGGGGGAGCCTCCAGGGGGAACTGGGCCCTGTCCTGATGGGGCAATTTCCGCAGGGGATGGGGCCAAATCGGAGCCAGGCGGAGATGGGGATTATAAAATGGACCAGTCAGAATCAAAAAAACGGTCCAAAGACAAGGAAGCCTCCTCATCTGGGGATGAGGGGGTAAAGAAGAAACAAAAATGAGGGGGTTAGGGCCGTCTATCTCAATCACCCATGATGGCGGCACTCACCCCATTGACACTGGCATCTATTAACTGTGCCAGTATAAAGTCTGATACGGCTAGATTCGCAGCCTTTGATTTTCTCGGCCGTGTTGAAGCCGATATTTTGTATCTGCAGGAGACCAGGTTGTCAGATCTTGCCTCTCTGGTAAAAGCCAGGAGAGAGTGGAGGCGTGGCCCCTCCCACTGGTCTCTTGCGGCTGAGCCGTATAGTGGGGTGGCGGTCCTTTTTACCGCTCCTGTTGAATGCAGACGGGTTATTGAGTTAGAAATGGGGAGGTGCCTGATCTTAGATGTCCTCATGAAGGGGCAAGAGCTCCGGCTTATTAACATCTACGCCCCACAAACCAAGTGGGGCCGCAAAGATCTCTTTATGAGGATTAAGCCCTTTCTTTTTACAAGCCGACAGGTGATCTTTGGAGGGGATTTCAATACTGTCAAAAGGTCCCAAGATAGGAGAGGCTCCAATGATCGGTTGGCTTATGATAGCATAGCTCTCAATAGCATAGTTAGGGTAGCTCGCCTAGAGGACGCCCACATCCGGAGCCCCTCAGGCCACGCGGGTTTCACCTATCATCGAGGTAGCTGCAGGTCTAGAATAGACAGGTTTTATTTGAAGGAGGAAGCTGTCTCTTCTGCAGTGTCCGTGGTTGAGGTGGAGTTCTCCGATCACTGTATGATTTTGTTTTCCCTGAATGTTTCAGAGACCCCTCGGATGGGTAAAGGTTATTGGAAGCTGAATTCGTCCCTCCTGGAGGAAGCAGAGGTAAGACAGTCCTTTGAGGATTTTCTTCAGAGTCAGGTACCTTTACTGGGCCTATGTAGTAGTAAGTCAGAGTGGTGGGAGATATTCAAGAAGCGGGTTGCGGGGTTCTTCCGCCAGCTCTCGAGCCTCAGGTCCCTGAATAGGTATCGCCTGTATCAGGGACTGAGGAGGAAACTCGAGCTTCTCGTCTCGACTGGAGGTAGCCGGGAGGATATCTCCAGAGTGAAGTCCTTGCTGATGAGGTGTCAGTACGATAGGCACGCATCTTTGGTTTTTGAGAGGGATTTCGGGAAGTACCGCTCGCCCGACCCTTACAGAAACTGTAAGATGTCAGTGAGTAGTAAAGTCATTTCAGGACTGATTGATAGTACAGGATCTCTGAATCGGTCCAGATCAGGGATCTTGGAGGTCGTCAGATCCTTCTACTCGCATCTCTTGGGAAGGAAGGATCTAGATCGAGACGGGATGTCGGCTTTCCTGGCTGAAACCATTCCTGAGCCAGGGGTAGACCCCTCTCTTGATGTTTTGGCAAAAAAAATCAGGGAAGAGGAAGTGAGACTGGCGATTGAGGGGCTTGCCCCCAAAAAGTCACCAGGTCCGGATGGCTTAACATCCGAGTGGTACAAGACCTTTAAGGAGTCTTTAGCTCCCCTCTTGACTGAGGTATTCAATGAGTGTCTCTCCTCGGGCACTCTGCCGAAGTCAATGAGGAGGTCAGCCCTGATTCTTCTCTCAAAGGGTAAAGATCCCAGCCATATTGAGAATTGGAGGCCCATAGCTCTTCTCAATACGGACAGGAAGCTTCTGGCAGAGATACTGTTTAATCGGCTGGTGAAGTTTGCACCCCGGCTCCTTTCGGGGGCCCAGCACTGCTCTGTTCCAGGCCAAAGCACCTTAAGTGCTGTTCTCGGTGTCCGGGAGGCAGTGGAGCGGAGTAGTGCAGGTCTCTGGAAGGGGTACTTGCTGTCCCTGGATCAGGCCAAAGCATTTGATCGGGTGAACCACGAGTACCTCTGGTCCGTCCTTCTGAGATATGGCTTACCGTGTGCTTTTATTAATTGGCTTAAGACCTTATATGCAGGGGCAGAGAGTTTCCCGCTGGTGAACGGGTGGTCTGGCCGCTCTTTTGAGGTGGGGTCCGGAGTCCGTCAGGGTTGTCCTTTGAGCCCGCTTTTATACGTGTTCGCAATTGATCCCTACGTCCGGAGGGTAGATTGTGGGCCGTTGGCGGGAGTCGGGATGAGTCTGGCGGAACTGGATGTCGCCCAGAGAGTGGTGGCGTACGCTGATGATGTCACCATTTTCGTTTCCTCGAGAGAGGAGGTCGATGTGGTGATGTCGGAGGTGGAACGCTACTCGGAGGCATCCGGGTCTAAGATCAACCGGGATAAGTGTGAAAGTCTCTGGCTGGGAGGGGGAGATCCCACTTTTGATCTCCCGGACACCCTCCCAGGGCCCCAAGACTCAGCAAAAATTCAGGGCATCACATTCGGCCAGGATGATTATCCCACCAAAAACTGGGATGGTAAGCTACAGGATGCCACTCATAGGGTGGATCAGTGGAAGGGTTGGTCTATGACCCTCAGGGAAAGGGTACACCTGATCAAATCGTATCCTGCTCCCCTTGTTTATCTATCTTGGCAGTGTATGTATCTTGCCAGATGCCTACTACACTAGGATCTACAGCCTGTTTTTCCAACTGTTATGGGGGAACAGGATGAACCTAGTCAAGAGAGAGGTTCCGTACCGCACAAGGAGACTAGGGGGTTTATCTATGGTAAACCCTGTGGTGTTCTTAACAAACACCTTCTTGAAAGCTAACATTTCAAACCTCTGGTCAGAGAGGGCTCCTCCGTGGGTACTCTCCTGCAGGGAATGGTTTCGGCCTTTCTTCCAGGAATGGGAGACAGGAGGGCAAGTGAAGGACCTCCGTACGCCCCATGGGCATCTTCCGGCTTACGCTACCCCGACTCTGAAGGCGATACGTCGGTGGGGTCTGGGAGTGTGGGAGATCAGGACCCAGTCAAGGCAGTTCCTTGACAAACGGGTTCTGTTGACCCACTTCCAGAAGCCTCTGGCGCTCAGGGACTGCACAGGTCGGGATCTGAGGGTGGGGTTGTATCTCTTAAATATGAAAAGGATCCCCCAGAAGTTTTGGGACTTGGCCTGGCGCTGCTTTCAGGGGAAGCTATATGTGAGGGACAATTTGAAGTGCAGGAGATCTGATGACCGGGGATGTCCCCGAGAAGAGTGCGGGGACATGCTGGAAAGCATGGACCATTTCCTGCTTCATTGTCCCTTTAATATAAGGGTCTACAACCGGGTGGGCGCTTCCATCGGCTGGAGTCAACTAGGGTCAGTTTATCTTTAGGGATAATGGTAGGGTGAGAGGTAGGGTGCAGTTAGGGAAAGAATATACATTTTGTATGTATCAGGATTGCCTTCCTTCTTCCTGGTGGTGGGCTAATGCATGTGCACCCTAGCTTTTTGTTTTGTTTTCAGATGCTATGGTTATGAAGGGCTTACAGGCACCGAACTTGGGCCTAAAGTGGGTTGTATTGTTTGCTTATGTATGTTAAAGCTGGTAATGGTTAAGTTGGTTGGGAGGAGTTCTAGGTTGGGAGGGTATATTTGTGGGTGGTGGTGGTCTTTTCTTTTGGTGGACCTGGCATGGGTCAGTTGTGGACTGGACATTGAGGACTATGAACTGTATGGAAAAAACTCTGACCCATGTACAGGAGGGCGGGTGGTGTGGGTGAAGGGTCAGTTTACTGTAGAATGTTCTTTTATATTTGTAGGTGTGTTTTATGTTTATTTACAGGTGTATATAGTTTGTGTATAGTATTGTACATAGTAGTGTATATAGTTAGTTATGTATATAGTATGTATAATGTTATGTTATAAAAAAAATTTTTTTTTTTTTTTTTTTTTTTAAGTATATAGTATTTATAGTAGAGATAGACATGGCAGTCGAACCAGTTTTGTTTTTGTAGTAATGTTTCTTTAGTATCCCGTTGTGGATTTATTTTCTTTGGTTTATATATGTAGTATGTAGTAAAGATGTGTGTAAGCATGTGTGTATTGTGTTTTCTGTGATATTTTCCCGAGTTTGGGTATTTTGAGTTGAATTTAATTTATTTATTTATTTATTTTTGGTTTCTTGGTTAAATGTAGTTAATATATGGATATATATGTGTGCATGTGTGAGTGTGGTATAGTGTTGTTATTATTATTATAATTATTATTATTATTTAAAAAAAAAAACATGGTGTGCAGTGTGAGTGCTTGTTGTGTTTTCTATTTGTAATGTATGATTTTTCCCGAGTTTGGGTGTTTTGAGTTAAAGCGAAATAGTGCTATATTTATGTTTCTTATGAGTGTGTTGTTTGGCTATGAAAGGTGTAGTTATAATATTTCTAGTTCTAGTAGGAAAGCTGGGCTAGCCGGTTAGGCAGGATTTTTGTTCTTTTATTTAAATGTAAAGTTTGGGTTTATGTTATTTCATGTTGTTGTTTTCCGTTATGGCAAAGTTGTGCTGGTTTATGTTTTGTTATGATTTGTATTTTTCTAATAAAAGATTTACAGGATATAACTCAGGATCAGTACAGGATAAGTAATGTATGTACACAGTGACCTCACCAGCAGAATAGTGAGTACAGCTCTTTAGAATAATACAGGATATAACTCAGGATCAGTACAGGATAAGTAATGTAATATATGTACATAGTGACCTCACCAGCAGAATAGTGAGTACAGCTCTTTAGAATAATACAGGATATAACTCAGGATCAGTACAGGATACGTACGGGGGAGGGGATTATCAGATTATGCAAGTGAGGGGAGGATACCCCCGGCGGTGGGTCCCTTGCTGCGGCCTTGATCCTGGAAGCGGCCGTGTGGGGACTGAGAGGAGCGGGAGACTCTCTATGCTCCGCTCTTCTCTATGATGCCGCCCGTGACGTTGCACCACACGTCACGTCACGTGACCATCTCCCAGACAGCCATTGCGGTACTGGCTGCCTGGGAATGAGTGACGGCGGCGGCGAACATAAAAAGGTAGCGTGCGGCGCAAACCCGCCCCCCCGCCCACTCCTACTAACATTTTGGCCGGGCCCCTGACGCCTGGCCCGCCAGCCTTTATCAGCTTTATGGGGCAAAAGGGGAGAGCTGCTTTTGGGCCCCCAGGAATTACAGGGCCCGGTGCAGCTGCCCCTTTTGCTCCACACCCGGCACACCCTGTGCGCACGCCTATGAGTGTACATGGGTGACAGAGGGGTGTAGAGGAGTGTACATGAGTGACAGAGGGGTGTAGAGGAGTGTACATGGGTGACAGAGGGGTATAGAGGAGTGTACATGGGTGACAGATGGGTGTACATGGGTGACAGGGAGGGTGGACATGGGTGACAGGGAGGGTGGACATGGGTGACAGGGAGGGTGGACATGGGTGACAGGGGCGTTGGACATGGGTGACAGGGAGGGATTACATGGGTGACAGGGAGGGATTACATGGGTGACAGGGAGGGATTACATGGGTGACAGGGAGGGATTACATGGGTGACAGGGAGGGATTACATGGGTGACAGGGAGGGATTACATGGGTGACTGAGGGGTGGACATGGGTGACTGAGGGGGTGGACATGGGTGACAGGGGGGGTGGACATGGGTGACAGAGGGGTGTACATGGGTGACAGGTGTGTAGAGGAGTGTACATGGGTGGCAGAGGGGTACAGAGGAGTGTACATGGGTGACAGATGGGTGTACATGGGTGACAGAGGGTTGTAGAGAAGTGTAAATGGGTGTCAGAGGGGTGTAGAGAGGTGTACAAGGGTGATAGATGGGTGTAGAAGAGTGAACATGGGTGACGGGGGCATAGGGGTGACAGAGGGGTGGACAGGGGGTGGACATGGGTGACAGGAGGGTGGAGAGGGGAGACAGGGGGTCAGAGGGGTGGACAAGGGGGTAAAAGAGGGACAGGAGTGACAGAGAAGGGTGGACTGGGGTAACAAAGGGACAGATGGGTGAACAGGAGGGTGGACATGGGTGACAGAGTGGGGGTGGACATGGGTGACAGGGGGTGGACATGGGTGACGGGGGGGATTACATGGGTGACGGGGGAGGGATTACATGGGTGACGGGGGAGGGATTACATGGGTGACAGGGAGGGTGGACATGGGTGACAGGGAGGGTGGACATGGGTGACAGGGAGGGTGGACATGGGTGACAGGGAGGGTGGACATGGGTGACAGGGAGGAAGGACATGGGTGACAGGGGGGGTGGACATGGGTGATAGGGGGGGTGGACATGGGTGACAGGGGGGTGGATATGGGTGACAGGGGGGGTGGACATGGGTGACAGGGGGGTGGACATGGGTGACAGGGAGGGATAACATGGGTGACGGGGAGGGATTATATGGGTGACAGGGAGGGATTACATGGGTGACAGGGAGGGATTACATGGGTGACTGAGGGGGTGGACATGGGTGACTGAGGGGGTGGACATGGGTGACAGGGAGGGATTACATGGGTGACGGGGGGGTGGACATGGGTGACGGGGGGGTGGACATGGGTGACTGGGGGGGTGGACATGGGTGACTGGGGGGGTGGACATGGGTGACTGGGGGGGTGGACATGGGTGACAGGGAGGGTGGACATGGGTGACAAGGAGGGTGGAAATGGGTGACAGGGAGGGTGGAAATGGGTGACAGGGGGGTGGACATGGGTGACTGGGGGGGTGGACATGGGTGACTTGGGGGGTGGACATGGGTGACTGGGGGGGTGCACATGGGTGACTGGAGGGTGGACATGGGTGACAGGGAGGGTGGACATGGATGACAGGGGGGGATTACATGGGTGACATGGAGGGATTACATGGGTGACAGGGAGGGATTACATGGGTGATAGAGATGGACAGGGAGGTAAACAAGGCAGATATGGCTGACAGGGGGGGGGTGGACATGGGTGATAGAGATGGACAGGGAGGTAAACAAGGCAGACGTGGCTGACAGGGGGGGTGGACATGAGTGACGGGGTCGGGGGGGAGGGGTAGAGTGTGGACCTGGGTGACGGTGGGGGGATTTAGACAGGGTTGAGAAGGTGAACAGAGGGGTGGAAAGGGTACGGTACCTTAAGCAAGCCGGCCCGCACAGCTTGCAGTTCCACAGGAGGCACGGGAGTACGGCGCTGGTGCAGCTCGTTCCGCCCCAGGGCACCATATCCGGCTCACTGCGCCGCAAGGGAGAGGGGGACGGAGGGGGACACAGGAGACGGAGAGTGAAGGAGGGGGATGCGGGGGACACAGGGAACAGATGGGGAAGGAGGGGAACACGGGTCACGCGGCAGACGCAGGGGACGGAGGGGAACACAGGAAACGCAGGAGATAGAGGGGGACGCTGTGTGCGCAGTGCGCACGCAGACTTCCCTTCCCCCCTGCGCCGTCAGGCCGGGGCGGGACATTTAAAAAAAAATAATAGTAAAAAATAAAAAAAATCACGGCAAAATCCAGCGGCACCACGGGCAGTGCTGAACGGCACACACGTGTGCCGCGGCACCGCGGTTGGGAATCACTGCTATATACTGACCCCCATATATATGAATGTATACTATATACTGACCACATATATATGAATGTATACTATATACTGACCCCCGTATATATGAATGTATACTATATACTGACCCCCATATATGAATGTATATTATATACTGACCCCCATATATATGAATGTATACTATATACTGACCCCCATATATATGAATGTATATTATATACTGAAACCCCATATATATGAATGTATACTATATACTGACCCCCATATATATGAATGTATATTATATACTGACCACATATATATGAATGTATACTAAATACTGACCCCCGTATATATGAATGTATACTATATACTGACCCCCATATATGAATGTATATTATACACTGACCCCTATATATATGAATGTATACTATATACTGACCACATATATATGAATGTATACTATATACTGACCCCATATATATGAATGTATACTATATACTAACCCCCATATATATGAATGTATACTATATACTGACCCCCATATATATGAATGTATACTTTATACTGACCCCATATATATGAATGTATACTATATACTGACCCCCATATATATGAATGTATACTATATACTGACCCCCATATATATGAATGTTTACTATATACTGACCACACATATGAATGTATACTATATACTGACCCCCATATATATGAATGTATACTATATACTGACCCCCATATATATGAATGTATACTATATACTGACCCCCATATATGAATGTATACTATATACTGACCCCCATATATATGAATGTATACTATATACTGACCCCCATATATATGAATGTATACTATATACTGACCCCCATATATGAATGTATACTATATACTGACCCCCATATATATGAATGTATACTATATACTTACCCCCATATATATGAATGTATACTATATATTGACCACATATATGAATGTTTACTATATACTTAGCAACCAATCAGATCGCTTCTTTCATTTTTGAATAGGCCTCTGAAAAATGAAAGAAGCAATTTGATTGGTTGCTATGGGCAACTCAGCAGCTTTTCCAGGAAAGTAAAGTTTAACCACAACACTGTAACACTGTCCACCCTGGGACTCGAACCAGTGACTGTTTCCCATCCCACTGTACTGCCGAGACGGTCCTGCTTATCTTACATGCAGTGAGATCCCCATAGACCACAATTAGCCTATTGGTTTTATTGGGCAAAAAATCACAGAGTTGATGCACTAGTCACAGTTCTCTATACCATTAATGAAGGGAGGGCTCAATATTCGCAAATTTGCGCATATGCGCACAAATTTTCACATATGCGCAAAAAAAGCGAATATTCGTAATTATGAATATATAGTGCTATATTTGCAATATTTGCAAATTCGCGAATATGCTATATTCTCGATTAAAATTTGAATTGCGAATATTCGTGAGCAACACTAGTCGCTGCAAATACAGTGAAGGAGTTTAAACATGCATGGGATAGGCATAAGGCTATCCTTCATATAAGATAGGGCCAGGGACTATTGATAGGATTCAGATTATTGGGCAGACTAGATGGGCCAATTGGTTCTTATCTGCCGACACATTCTATGTTTCTATACTGTATGGATATCAGAAAAATGGTTCCAAGCTCTTATTTCTTTATTAAATTCACTACTTTGGGGCAGGAAAGCACGAGAATGAAATATGTTTCTTTAACGTTAGCTGAGCACGATGGGGGTTGGGCACTTTTTTTTTTTTTTTAGGTACTTTTTAGCACTAAAATTGCAGACTATTATGAGAAGGAGGGAAAATGTAGTCCTATTTTTTCTCTCTAAGGGTATGTTCACACTACGGAATTCCCGCGGAAATCCACGGGCGGAATTCCGCAAGCCGAATTCCACGGGCGGAACTCCGAGAGCCGAATTCCGCGGTGTGAACTTAACATTAATGTGAATGGGTTTCCGCGAGAGCCGTTCACACTGCGGAATTTCAGCGCCAATGAAATTGTTCCGCCCAAAGAAAGAACATGTTCATTCTTTGCACGGAAGTCCGCGAGCACTGCATAGCTGTCAATGGTGACGGCTCAGTGCCGCCCGGTCCTACCGCCACCGCCGGCTGCCAGTCTGAATCTTCGCTCACTGAATTCAGCGAGCGGAGATTCCATTCACACACTGTAGTGTGAACATACCCTAATGGGTCGTTATAAGGATATTTTTGAGATTTTGGAAGCTGGGATACTCACTACACCCATGCATATCTAGATAATTAAGTATGGGAGGAACTTAAAAAATGTTTAAAATCACATGGAGATTTGACTTTACTTCATTATGGTCGAATAAAGCACTTAAAGAATTCCTTAAAATTAAAGATTCACTCTTTTGGATGAAAAGGGGCTTATTTATGTAAATCAATTATACGCTTTAGGTCAAATAAAGTCGTTTGAAGAGATAGCCCATAAGTGTGTGGGGGGAAGACAATCAGAAACATTGTTTTTAACAAATAAGTAACACAGATCATAAACCAATAAAAGGAGAGATTGGAGATTTCAGGGATTCTATATATAAGAAAAGTTTAATTAGACTATTTCCTTATGCGAAGTTGCTGTCTCGGCATGCTGGGAGTTGTGGTTCTGCAGCGGTTGGGGGTTCACAGCTTGAAGACCACTGCTATAGAGGGTGCAAATGTATCTGAGCCCTGGAACTCAAATAATGTGAAATATGAGATGATCAAAATGGAGCCCCTGCACTAATTACTTGGGTTCTGAGGTCTGTAAGGTCCATAGTAAAAACATCAGGTTCTGTCTATAGCAGATACTAAATCATGGCAGCTCAAAGAAACAAGCAGTCATTCTGACATGTCACATGTGATGTCATAGACAGCTGGAGGCCTGACATCCCACTGACAGCCGCCCGAGCCTTCAGTCAGTTCCAGTGCGATTAGTGAGAATAGTGAGATTAGCGTCTTCTTCTTCTACTTGTCTGAAATGGAGCTAAAAGGACTGGGGTTCGTCCCCCTCCTGTTGGCGTTTTGGTGTGCGGCCTGGCTTGCCACCAGCTACATCATGACGGTCGTCCTCGGCCATGCAGCCTCGCCACTGATGAGCATCAGGTAAGATAAACAAGCACATGATTCTTATTTCATGGGTTGGGAGTGAGGAAATATCCATAATAACATTGGTTTCTTTTCCTTCACAGTGACGTGGGAAATGTCTTTCCCGAAAGCATATTATTCAGAATTGGATTCATAGGGATGTCCATTGGCACTTTGGTACTAACCTTTCTTATTTATAAGTATATGGTTATGCATACTGAAGAGTTCAGGGGTCATCAGGTCCTGATCCAGAGGATCCTGCTGGCCATTGTGTGGGCCTCCTGTTTTTCCACAGCTGTTATGCATGTATTGTCCCCCGAAGAATATCCCAGGATACACTTTGTCAGCACGATAATTTCCATTACATGTGAAGCCTTATACTACCTTGGGCAGTCCATCCAGATGTATAAATTACCAGGAGCAAAAAAAGTCATCCACCATAGTAGATGCACCTGCTGTGGCCTGACTTTTGTCTGTGTAGTTTTCTATTTTGGATATGAAACATTAAAGGAATTATTCCATAATGATGAAGACTGGGACGAGATCCGTGAAATCCCCATCATAATCATCGAGTGGGTGATGCTTCTACTGATCCTGATAAACATCGTGACCTATTATTCCACCATGCAGAGGTTATTGTTGACCGTCTCCAGAAACAGCTGCACACTCTCTCTTAGAGTAAAAATTGATGACTTCGGGGTGTAGACCACCACGGGGGCCATCAAGTGGACTTCTGGGAGAGATACTGCACAGGACACGGAAAACATCTAAAGAAGAATAACTGGGGGACTACATATGGTGCCAGTAATCATGACACAATAATATGAGCTGGTGATATTACCTATACAAAAAAAAATAAAAAAAATAATAAAAAAATATTGGTGTGTGAAGTGTAATACCTAGTTAGAAAAACAGAATCAAATTCATCATTATAACCCCCCTCTGCATTACCCTGTTTATTATTTTTCAAGCAAGCACTTTGTTCTAATTCGTCCACTCTCTGGCGTGCTCCTTGTATAAGGGGTTTGGGATACCCTTTTTGTTTAAAACGATCCTCCAGGTTCTCTAGTTGTTGTAGGTATTTTTGTGTGGAAGAACAATTCCTTCGGATTCTTTTCATTTGACCTAATGGAATGTTCTTCTTCCATTATTTAAGATGGCAACTGTTAAAGTCGAGGTATCTGTTTGCATCCACCTCCTTAAAATAGTTGGCAGTATGCGAACAGCCATCCTGAATATAGATATTTAAATCCAGGAACTCACATTTTTTGGGGGGACTGATGCAGCGCTGCCTTTGGATATCTCTGGCTCTGCCATAGCGCTTTTTTTGAGGGGGCGTGTCGGCTGCCCCTTCGTCTGGTGGTCAACACTAGTGTTGCTCGCAAATATTCGCAATGCGCGAATTCGCGAATATTCGCCAATATAGCACTATATATTCGAAATTACGAATATTGTTTTTTTTTTTTTCACAATACACATCACAGTGATCATCCCTCTCTGCTTCCAGCTTGTGTGGTGTAAAGAAGGCTCTAATACTACTGTGTGAGACTGGCGTATGAATTTTCGCATATGGGAAAATTTGCTTATGCACATTTTCATTTATGCAAATTTTCGCATATGCAAAAATATTACGCGAATATTACGAATATGCGAATTTAGCGAATATATGACGAATATTTGTCCATATATACGCGAAATATCGCGAATTCGAATATGGCCTATGCTGCTCAACACTAGTCAACACGCGCTATCTGGCCAGCGAGCCAGGGCCCCGTACAGGAGATCACGGGGCCCCCCAGCAGTCGGACACCCCACAATCTGAAATGTATCCCCTATCCTTGGGATAGAGGATGTTTTTCAACACTGCACTACTCCTTTAATGGCCTCCAAAATGAAGTTCCTCTGATGTATGGGCATCAAGGGATCTTCCACTAAAAAAGATCACACAGCTTCCACTCCTCTGTCATGTGGGATGTTACTATATAATGAAGCAATATCTAGCGTTGCCCACATATAGTCCTCTTCCCGTATGATATCTTTCAATAGGGTTAATAAACGCCCATTTATCTCTGAGGTATGCTGGTAAAGACACCGCACATTTCTGTAACTGATGGTCTATATATTCAGATAAACATCTGGCAACTATCGGGCGAACAGGTGTTTTTTTTTTCGGTCTTTATGTACATTAGGTAGAAAATAAAAATAAGGTACATTTGGTTTGGGGTTAAATATATATCATGTTTTTCCCTCTTAAAGGGGTACTACGCACCAAGACATCTTATCCCCTCTCCAAAGGACCCCCGTGATCTCGGTTGCGGCACCCTGTTGTCATCACTGCACAGAGAATACAGGGGCCAGCACATCGGCATAGCCATTGACTGTCCTGGCATGCTGGGAGTTTTGCTACAGCTGGAACTCTTTTTATTAGAAAAATATAAAACTTTTACAAAACACAAATACAATGCTTAATCAGCTGAAACATAAGGATGAAAAAGTAACAAATATAAACTCTTTGTTACAGAATAAAAGGACCTACCTAACCAACCAGCCCAGCTTAACTCAACTACCAAATAATGCCTGATACTACTAATTCTTACCTATTATCCTTCCAAACACACACACATACACACACACATTAATTACCAACAAAACATAAATATAGCTTTCCTTAATTAAGTTTTAACTGAAAACATCCGAATAGGAAACTTATCCCCACATACCATACACAAAATGCATTAAACAAAAATAAATAGGGCTAACTGCCATAAAAATAATAAGGAAATAAATAAAATAATTCCATCTTGGAAATACCATTAATTTTACACACAGACAACAACCAATACTCACAATACATATTAGATCATAACAACGAAAAAAATAAAAAAATAAAATAAAGTAAAAAAAAATAAAAAAATTTATAATAAAAAGAGGGCTTATTGCCATAACTAAAAATAATTCCAACTTGGAAATTTCATTTATTTATTTATTTTTTCCCCTTTCTCCTTTCCCTTCTCTTTAAACTATAGTAACACACACATGCATGGATACATTACCATAAGGGGGAAAAAATAAACACAATAATATCAACTAAAAGCTGGTCCGACTTCCTTTACCCAACAATGAGGTATAACACTATACAAAAATACATAAAACTATTTATACTTATGAAATACATGTAAACAAGAATAAAACCTAAAGAAAAATAACCTACACTATGAACTCTCCCATCACCCACACCACTCCCACTGGACATGGTCAGAGTTCGTGTATCACAGTGTTTTTTTTATTTATTATTATTTTTTTTTTACTGAAACAGTCATTGTCCATAAACTGACCCAAGTCAGACCCAAAGCATCACCCCCTCCCCCCAACAACCCCCACCCAACTTAAAATTAATCCCCCCCCCCCCCCACTATTATTAACTAACTCAACAATGTACTAATTCACTACAACCACAGAAATAATATGAAAAACAAAGTAATACAGTACTTCAAACCCCCACCAGGCCCAAGATTGGTTGCCTGCAAGCCCTTTACATTCAAATTACAGAAAACAAAACAAAAAGCTAGAGTGACATGCATAGCCCACCACCAGGAAGAAGGATGGCAATCCTGATAAAACTAAGTTTCAAAATGCTTACCCTATGAACCTTACTTCTAACCCTATCGCTATCCCTTCATAAAACTGACCCTATACTCACCCTAACATCTATATACTGTCCCTAACCAAAATTAAGGTACATCAAAAGAAAACCCTCTCCACAGGAGAGAAGCCCTACTGGTACCAAGACTGCCATACTCCAAAGACCTGATCTTCCCGAGGTCACCAGTGATGTTCCTACATACCTCCACCTCGGAGAGGACTTTCTGTTGGGTCGATACTAAGCACCGTGCATTCCACGTGTAGTACCTAACCACTAAGCTAACTAAGAATAAAGTGCCCCGATCACGGCCACCCAGGTTCCTGAATGCCCCATAAGCCCACTCCGGATAGGAAAGGCCGGCAAGTTGACTCCAGCCGATGGAAGCACCCACCCTGTTGTAAACCCCTATATTAAAGGGACAATGAAGCAGGAAGTGGTCCATGCTTTCCAGCGTGTCCCCGTACTCTTCTCGGGGACATCCCCGGTCATCAGAGTTCCTGTACTTCAGGTTGTCCCTCACATATAGCTTCCCCTGAAAGCAGCGCCAGGCCAAGTCCCAAAACTTCTGGGGGATCCTTTTCATATTTAAAAGATGCAATCCCACCGTCAGATCCCGACCTGGGCAGTCCCTGAGCGCCAGAGGCTTCTGGAAGTGGGTCAACAGAACCCGTTTGTCAAGGAACTGCCTTGACTGGGTCCTGATCTCCCACACTCCCAGACCCCACCGACGTATCGCCTTCAGAGTCGGGGTAGCGTAAGCCGGAAGATATCCATGTGGTGTACGGAGGTCCTTCACTTGCCCTCCTGTCTCCCATTCCTGGAAGAAAGGCCGAAACCATTCCCTGCAGGAGAGTACCCACGGAGGAGCCCTCTCTGACCAGAGGTTTGCAATGTTGGCTTTCAAGAAGGTGTTCGTTAAGAACACCACAGGGTTTACCATAGATAAACCCCCTAGTCTCCTCGTGCGATACGTAACCTCCCTCTTGACTAGGTTCAACCTGTTCCCCCATAACAGTTGGAAAAACAGGCTGTAGACCCTAGTGTAGTAAGCCTCTGGTAAAATACATACGCTGCCCAGATAGATAAACAAGGGGAGCAGGTACGATTTGATCAGGTGTACCCTTTCCCTGAGGGTCATAGACCAACCCTTCCACTGGTCCACCCTCTGAGTGGCATCCTGGAGCTTACCATCCCAGTTTTTGGTGGGATAATCATCCTGGCCGAATGTGATGCCCAAAACTTTTGCTGAGTCTTGGGGCCCTGGAAGGGTGTCCGGGAGATCAAACGTGGGGTCTCCCCCTCCCAGCCAGAGACTCTCACACTTATCCTGGTTGATCTTAGACCCGGATGCCTCCGAGTAGCGGTCCACTTCCGACATCACCACATCGGCCTCCTCTCTCGAGGAGAGGAAAATGGTGACATCATCAGCGTACGCCACCACTCTCTGGGCGACACCCGGCTCCGCCAGAATCATCCTGACTCCCGCCAATGGTCCGCAACTCACCCTCCTAAGGAAGGGATCGATCGCAAATACATATAAGAGCGGGCTCAAAGGACAACCCTGACGGACTCCAGACCCCACCTCAAAGAGCGGCCAGACCACCCGTTCACCAGCGGGAAACTCTCTGCCCCTGCATACAAGATCTTAAGCCAATTAACAAAAGTACACGGTAAGCCATATCTCAGGAGGACGGACCAGAGGTAGTCATGGTTCACTCGATCAAATGCTTTGGCCTGATCCAAGGAAAAGTAAGTACCCCTTCCAGAGACCCGCACTACTCCGCTCCACTGCCTCCCTGACACTGAGGACAGCACTTAAGGTGCTTCGGCCTGGAACAGAGCAGTGCTGAGCCCCCGAAAGGAGCCGGGGTGCAAACTTCACCAGCCGATTAAACAGTATCTTGGCCAGAAGCTTCCTGTCTGTAGGTGCGAGTAGAAGGATCTGACGACCTCCAGGATCCCTGATCTGGACCGATTCAGAGATCCCGTACTATCAATCAGTCCTGAGACTACTTTACTACTCACTGACATCTTGCAGTTCCTGTAAGGGTCGGGCGAGCGGTACTTCCCGTAATCCCTCTCAAAAACCAAAGATGCTTGCCTATCGTACTGACACCTCATCAGCAAGGACTTCACTCTGGAGATATCCTCTCGGCTACCTCCAGTCGAGACGAGAAGCTCGAGTTTCCTCCTCAGTCCCTGATACAGGCGATACCTGTTTAGGGACCTGAGGCTCGAGAGCTGGCGGAAGAACCCCGCAACCTGCTTCTTGAATATCTCCCACCACTCAGACTTACTACTACAAAAGTCCAGTAAAGGTACCTGACTTTGAAGAAAATCCTCAAAGGACTGTCTTATCTCTGTTTCCTCCAGGAGGGACAAATTCAGCTTCCAATAACCTTTTCCCATCCGGGGGGTCTCTGAAACATTCAGGGAAAACAAAATCATACAGTGGTCGGAGAACTCCACCTCAACCACGGACACTGCGGAAGAGACGGCTTCCTCCTTTAAATAAAACCTGTCTATCCTAGACCTGCTGCTACCTCGATGAAAGGTGAAACCCGCGTGGCCTGAGGGGCTCCGGATGTGGGCATCCTCTAGGCGAGCTTCCCTGACTATATTACTAAGGGCCACACAGTCATAAGCCAGCCGATCATTGGAACCTCTCCTATCTTGGGACCTCGTGACATTATTGAAGTCCCCTCCAAAGATCACTTGCCGGCTAGTAAAAAGAAAGGGTTTAATCCTCATAAAGAGATCCTTACGGCCCCACTTTGTTTGTGGGGTGTAGATGTTAATGAGCCGGAGCTCTTGTCCCTTCATGAAGACATCTAAGATCAGGCACCTCCCCATTTCTAACTCAATGACCCGTCTGCATTCGACCGGAGCGGTAAAAAGGACCGCCACCCCACTATACGGCTCAGCCACAAGAGACCAGTGGGAGGGGCCGCGCCTCCACTCTCTTCTGGCTTTCACCAGAGAGGCTAGATCTGACAACCTGGTCTCCTGTAAAAAGAAAATGTCGGCTTCAACACGGCCGAGAAAATCAAAGGCTGCGAATCTAGCCGTATCAGACTTTATACTGGCACAATTAATAGATGCCAGCGTCAATGGGGTGAGTGCTGCCATCCTGGGTAATTGAGTTAGACGGCCTTACCCATTATTTTTTCTTGCCCTTCTTCTTCACCGCCTCATCCCCTGAAGAAGAAGGAGCATTCTTACTTTCTTTAGATCTCTTTTTTGACTCAGACTGATCCATCTGGCTCCCATCTCCATCTGGCCCTGAGTTAGCCCTGCCCTCCGAGGAAGATGCCTCAACAGGACAGGACCCAGTTCCCCCTGGAGGCTCCAATCCCTCAGGCACCCCATCCTCGCCACCCCCCTCCAATGAGGGGGAGGAGATGGTATCAAGGACAAGGTACCTGTTCGATAGGTCAATCAGAAGGGGGGCAGGTAAGCTTCCTTTTAGGACCTGGCCTTTAGCACCTGAAATAGAGGACTGAGACTTCCCCTTTACAACTTTTTTGCCCTTGTCTTTTTTCGGCCTTTCCCTCCCCTCCTCATCCACACTTTTATAGTGGGAGGAATCAGAAAAGATCAGCCTCTTTGCCTTCCTCTTCGCGAATCCTCCTAATCTCCTCATCCAACACACCATCCCCCAGGGTCTCAGCAACATCTGGGCTAGTGACAGGAGCAGGGCCAGGAGCTACCCCCGCCACCTGAGAACTCTCCAGCTCCCTGCTCCTTCTGCGGTTTTCCTCTCGCCTTAGTTTGGCAGGCCCCTTCTTGCTCTTCATTAACCCTTTTGCTCCTTCACCCATGCCCGTACCCTCCCCAGCCGGGGCAACCCTAAAGCTCTCCCCAGCTGGAGCGGCCACCAAACGGGAAAAGGCGCTGGGGCAACGCTTGAAAGGGTGTCCTAGGACAACACACAGATGACACCGGATCTGCCCACAGGATGCAGCCAAATGACCAGCCCCACCACAAAAAGCGCAAACTTGCTGTCACGATGCCGGCTGGCAGGTAGTGGATCCTCTGTGCCAGAGAGGGATTGGCGTGGACCGTGCTAGAGGATCGGTTCTAAGTCACTACTGGTTTTCACCAGAGCCCGCCGCAAAGCGGGATGGTCTTGCTGCGGCGGTAGTGACCAGGTCGTATCCCCTAGCAACGGCTCAACCTCTCTGGCTGCTGAAGATAGGCGCGGTACAAGGGAGTAGACAGAAGCAAGGTCGGACGTAGCAGAAGGTCGGGGCAGGCAGCAAGGATCGTAGTCAGGGGCAACGGCAGAAGGTCTGGAATCACAGGCAAGGAACACACAAGGAACGCTTTCACTGGCACTAGGGCAACAAGATCCGGCGAGGGAGTGAAGGGGAAGTGAGGTGATATAGGGAAGTGCACAGGTGTAAACACTAATTGGAACCACTGCACCAATCAGCGGTGCAGTGGCCCTTTAAATCGCAAAGACCCGGCGCGCGCGCGCCCTAGGGAGCGGGGCCGCGCGCGCCGGGACAGAACTGACGGGGAGCGAGTAAGGTACGGGAGCCGGGGTGCGCATCGCGAGCGGGCGCTACCCGCATCGCGAATCGCATCCCGGCCGGAGGTGGTAACGCAGCGCCCCGGGTCCGTGGAACCGACCGGGGCGCTGCAGTGAGGGAAGTGTAGCGAGCGCTCCGGGGAGGAGCGGGGACCCGGAGCGCTCGGCGTAACAGTACCCCCCCCCTTGGGTCTCCCCCTCTTCTTGGGGCCTGAGAACCTGAGGATCAGACTTTTGTCCAGGATATTGTCCTCAGGTTCCCAGGACCTCTCTTCTGGACCACAACCCTCCCAATCCACTAAAAAAAAAGTTCTTCCCCTGACCTTTTTAGAGGCCAAAATCTCTTTGACAGAGAAGATGTCCGAGGAGCCGGAAACAGGAGTGGGAGGAACAGATTTAGGAGAAAAACGGTTGAGGATGAGAGGTTTAAGAAGAGAGACGTGAAAGGCATTAGGGATACGAAGAGAAGGAGGAAGAAGAAGTTTGTAAGAGACAGGATTAATTTGACACAAAACTTTAAACGGACCAAGATAGCGTGGTCCCAACTTATAGCTCGGGACACGGAAACGGACATATTTAGCGGAGAGCCATACCTTGTCTCCAGGGGAAAAAATGGGAGGAGCTCTTCTTTTCTTATCTGCGAATCTCTTCATGCGAGAAGAAGCCTGTAAGAGAGAATTTTGGGTCTCTTTCCATATGGTGGAAAGATCACGAGAAATTTCATCCACAGCGGGCAGACCAGAGGGCAAGGGGGTAGGGAGGGGGGGAAGAGGGTGACGGCCGTACACCACGAAAAACGGAGATTTGGAGGAAGATTCAGAGATTCTGAAATTATACGAGAATTCGGCCCAAGGTAGAAGATCTGCCCAGTCATCCTGGCGGGAGGAAACAAAATGTCGTAAATAGTCACCCAAGATCTGGTTAATTCTCTCTACTTGTCCATTGGATTGAGGATGGTATGCAGAAGAAAAATTTAATTTAATCTTGAGTTGTTTACAGAGAGCCCTCCAGAATTTAGACACAAATTGGACGCCTCTATCCGAGACGATCTGTGTAGGCAACCCGTGAAGACGAAAAATGTGTACAAAAAATTGTTTAGCCAACTGAGGCGCTGAAGGAAGACCAGGAAGAGGGATGAAATGTGCCATTTTGGAGAATCGATCAACGACCACCCAAATAACAGTGTTGCCATGGGATGGGGGTAAGTCAGTAATAAAATCCATACCAATCAGAGACCAAGGTTGTTCGGGGACAGGTAGAGGATGAAGAAAACCAGCGGGCTTCTGGCGAGGAGTCTTATCCCGGGCACAGATAGTGCAGGCTCGCACAAAGTCCACCACATCAGTCTCTAGAGTCGGCCACCAATAGAAGCGAGAGATGAGTTGCACAGATTTCTTGATGCCCGCATGACCTGCGAGATGGGAGGAGTGACCCCATTTGAGGATCCCAAGGCGTTGGCGTGGAGAAACAAAGGTCTTTCCTGGAGGAGTTTGCCTGATGGAGGCTGGAGAAGTGGAAATCAGGCAGTCAGGAGGAATGATGTGTTGAGGAGAGAGTTCAATTTCAGAGGCATCTGAGGAACGAGAGAGAGCATCGGCCCTAATGTTTTTATCAGCAGGCCGAAAGTGAATTTCAAAATTAAATCGGGCAAAGAACAGAGACCACCTGGCCTGACGAGGATTCAGCCGTTGGGCAGACTGGAGGTAGGAGAGGTTCTTGTGATCGGTGTAAATAATAACTGGAAATCTTGATCCCTCCAGCAGATGCCTCCATTCCTCAAGTGCTAATTTAATGGCTAGAAGCTCTCGATCCCCGATGGAGTAGTTCCTCTCCGCCGGAGAGAAGGTCCTGGAAAAAAAACCACAAGTAACAGCATGCCCGGAAGAGTTTTTTTGTAGAAGGACAGCTCCAGCTCCCACTGAGGAGGCATCAACCTCCAATAGGAAGGGTTTAGATGGGTCAGGTCTGGAGAGCACGGGAGCCGAAGAAAAGGCAGACTTGAGTCGTTTAAAGGCGTCTTCCGCTTGAGGAGGCCAAGACTTGGGATCGGCATTTTTTTTTGTTAAAGCCACAATAGGAGCCACAATGGTAGAAAAATGTGGAATAAATTGCCTGTAATAATTGGCGAACCCCAAAAAACGTTGGATGGCACGGAGTCCGGAGGGGCGTGGCCAATCTAAGACGGCAGAGAGTTTATCTGGGTCCATTTGTAGTCCCTGGCCAGAAACCAAGTATCCTAGAAAAGGAAGAGATTGGCATTCAAACAGACATTTCTCTATTTTGGCATAGAGTTGATTATCACGAAGTCTCTGAAGAACCATACGGACATGCTGGCGGTGTTCTTCAAGATTGGCAGAAAAAATCAGGATATCGTCCAGATATACAACAACACAGGAGTATAGTAGATCACGAAAAATTTCATTAACAAAGTCTTGGAAGACGGCAGGGGCGTTGCATAGACCAAAGGGCATGACCAGATACTCAAAGTGTCCATCTCTGGTGTTAAATGCCGTTTTCCATTCATCCCCCTCTCTGATGCGGATGAGATTATAAGCACCTCTTAAGTCCAGTTTGGTAAAAATATGGGCACCTTGGAGACGATCAAAGAGTTCAGAGATGAGGGGTAGGGGGTAGCGGTTCTTAACCGTGATTTTATTAAGACCGCGGTAGTCAATGCAAGGACGTAGAGAGCCATCTTTTTTGGACACAAAGAAAAATCCGGCTCCGGCAGGAGAGGAGGATTTACGGATAAAGCCCTTTTTTAAATTTTCTTGGACGTATTCAGACATGGCAAGAGTCTCTGGGACGGACAGAGGATAGATTCTGCCCCGGGGTGGAGTAGTGCCCGGGAGGAGGTCAATGGGACAATCATAAGGCCTGTGAGGAGGTAGAGTCTCAGCTTGTTTTTTGCAAAAAACGTCCGCAAAGTCCATATAGGCCTTAGGGAGACCGGTTACATGAGGAAGCACAGGGACACGGCAAGGTTTACTGGGAACCGGTTTTAAGCAGTCCTTGGAACAAGAGGGCCCCCAACTCTTGATCTCCCCAGTGGACCAATCCAGGATTGGGGAATGGAGTTGAAGCCAGGGAAGTCCAAGAAGGATTTCAGAAGTGCAATTGGGGAGGACCAACAGTTCAATCCTCTCGTGATGAGATCCGATGCACATTAGAAGGGGCTCCGTGCGGAAACGTATAGTACAGTCCAATCTTTCATTGTTTACACAATTGATGTAGAGGGGTCTGGCGAGACTGGTCACCGGGATGTTGAACCTGTTGACGAGAGAGGCTAAGATGAAATTTCCTGCAGATCCAGAGTCCAAGAAGGCCACAGCAGAGAAGGAGAAGGCAGAGGCAGACATCCGCACCGGCACAGTAAGACGTGGAGAAGCAGAGTAGACATCAAGGACTGTCTCACCATTGTGCGGAGTCAGCGGACGTCTTTCCAGGCGGGGAGGACGGATAGGACAATCCTTCAGGAAGTGTTCGGTACTAGCACAGTACAGGCAGAGATTCTCCATGCGGCGTCGTGTCCTCTCTTGGGGTGTCAGGCGAGACCGGTCGACCTGCATAGCCTCCACGGCGGGAGGCACAGGAACAGATTGCAGGGGACCAGAGGAGAGAGGAGCCGGGGAGAAGAAACGCCTCGTGCGAACAGAGTCCATATCCTGGCGGAGCTCCTGACGCCGTTCGGAAAAACGCATGTCAATGCGAGTGGCAAGATGGATGAGTTCATGTAGGTTAGCAGGGATTTCTCGTGCGGCCAGAACATCTTTAATGTTGCTGGATAGGCCTTTTTTAAAGGTCGCGCAGAGTGCCTCATTATTCCAGGATAATTCTGAAGCAAGGGTACGGAACTGTACGGCATACTCGCCAACGGAAGAATTACCCTGGACCAGGTTCAACAGGGCAGTCTCAGCAGAAGAGGCTCGGGCAGGTTCCTCAAAGACACTTCGAATTTCCGAGAGGAAGGAGTGTACAGAGGCAGTGACGGGGTCATTGCGGTCCCAGAGCGGTGTGGCCCAAGCCAGGGCTTTTCCAGACAGCAGGCTGACTACGAAAGCCACCTTAGACCTTTCAGTGGGGAACTGGTCCGACATCATCTCCAAGTGTAATGAACATTGGGAAAGAAAGCCACGGCAAAACTTAGAGTCCCCATCAAATTTATCCGGCAAGGATAGTCGTATTCCAGAAGCGGCCACTCGCTGCGGAGGAGGTACAGGAGCTGGCGGAGGAGATGATTGCTGGAGCTGTGGTAGTAACTGTTGTAGCATAACAGTCAGTTGAGACAGCTGTTGGCCTTGTTGCGCAATCTGTTGTGACTGCTGGGCGACCACCGTGGTGAGGTCAGCGACAACTGGCAGAGGAACTTCAGCGGGATCCATGGCCGGATCTACTGTCACGATGCCGGCTGGCAGGTAGTGGATCCTCTGTGCCAGAGAGGGATTGGCGTGGACCGTGCTAGAGGATCGGTTCTAAGTCACTACTGGTTTTCACCAGAGCCCGCCGCAAAGCGGGATGGTCTTGCTGCGGCGGTAGTGACCAGGTCGTATCCCCTAGCAACGGCTCAACCTCTCTGGCTGCTGAAGATAGGCGCGGTACAAGGGAGTAGACAGAAGCAAGGTCGGACGTAGCAGAAGGTCGGGGCAGGCAGCAAGGATCGTAGTCAGGGGCAACGGCAGAAGGTCTGGAATCACAGGCAAGGAACACACAAGGAACGCTTTCACTGGCACTAGGGCAACAAGATCCGGCGAGGGAGTGAAGGGGAAGTGAGGTGATATAGGGAAGTGCACAGGTGTAAACACTAATTGGAACCACTGCACCAATCAGCGGTGCAGTGGCCCTTTAAATCGCAAAGACCCGGCGCGCGCGCGCCCTAGGGAGCGGGGCCGCGCGCGCCGGGACAGAACTGACGGGGAGCGAGTAAGGTACGGGAGCCGGGGTGCGCATCGCGAGCGGGCGCTACCCGCATCGCGAATCGCATCCCGGCCGGAGGTGGTAACGCAGCGCCCCGGGTCCGTGGAACCGACCGGGGCGCTGCAGTGAGGGAAGTGTAGCGAGCGCTCCGGGGAGGAGCGGGGACCCGGAGCGCTCGGCGTAACACTTGCACAGTGCAGGCTGCGCTAAAATGGGTAGGACTACCACACCTGTGGCAGACTTTAGGCTGCCCCTGGTAGAAGACTTGGATTCTGTCACGTCCGAGTAAGGCTGCCGATGGGATGTGGGCAACTGTGCTCCCTGAACGCCTAAGTTTGACGGAAAACGTCCAGGCCCCAGACCAGATCCCGTGCTCATCAAGATTTTTCTTGGGCATGTCCGTCACATCCCCATAACGACCGAGCCAGGTCATGATGTCGTAGCAAGACAGCGACTTGTTACGGGTCAAAACGGTCACTCTCTTGGTTTGGTTCTGCCGGGATATCGCTTTTACAGCGAAATCCCGCCAGCCGGGCTCGTTCTTCACCATCTCGTAATTCGACCAGAAAAGTTCAAGACCCTCTGGCCGAACAAAGCTGATGTCGAACTCAGAAGAACCATAGGGGTGAATCAGGGCAAAGATGTCACTCGCCCTGAACTCCATCTGAAGGAGGAGCTCAACCACCCTTGCCCGGGGCGGGCACGCTGTCACGATGCCGGCTGGCAGGTAGTGGATCCTCTGTGCCAGAGAGGGATTGGCGTGGACCGTGCTAGTGGATCGGTTCTAAGTCACTACTGGTTTTCACCAGAGCCCGCCGCAAAGCGGGATGGTCTTGCTGCGGCGGTAGTGACCAGGTCGTATCCACTAGCAACGGCTCAACCTCTCTGACTGCTGAAGATAGGCGCGGTACAAGGGAGTAGACAGAAGCAAGGTCGGACGTAGCAGAAGGTCGGGGCAGGCAGCAAGGATCGTAGTCAGGGGCAACGGCAGGAGGTCTGGAACACAGGCTAGGAACACACAAGGAAACGCTTTCACTGGCACAATGGCAACAAGATCCGGCGAGGGAGTGCAGGGGAAGTGAGGTATAAATAAGGAGTGCACAGGTGAACACACTAATTAGAACCACTGCGCCAATCAGCGGCGAAGTGGCCCTTTAAATCGCAAAGACCCGGCGCGCGCGCGCCCTAGGGAGCGGGGCCGCGCGCGCCGGGACAGGACCGACGGAGAGCGAGTCAGGTACGGGAGCCGGGGTGCGCATCGCGAGCGGGCGCCACCCGCATCGCGAATCGCATCCCGGCTGGAGGCGGTATCGCAGCGCCCCGGGTCAGTGGATCTGACCGGAGCGCTGCAGTGACGAGAGTGTAGCGAGCGCTCCGGGGAGGAGCGGGGACCTGGAGCGCTCGGCGTAACAGTACCCATCCCCTTGGGTCTCCCCCTCTTCTTAGAGCCTGAGAACCTGAGGACCAGACTTTTGTCTAGAATATTGTCCTCAGGTTCCCAGGATCTCTCTTCTGGACCACAACCCTCCCAATCAACTAAAAAAAAAGTTTTCCCTCTGACCTTCTTGGATGCCAGAATCTCTTTGACGGAGAAGATGTCCGAGGAGCCGGAAACAGGAGTGGGGGAAACAAGTTTGGGAGAGAAACGGTTGATGATAAGTGGTTTAAGAAGAGAAACGTGAAAGGCATTAGGGATACGAAGAGAAGGAGGAAGAAGAAGTTTGTAAGAGACAGGATTAATCTGGCACAAAATTTTGAAAGGACCAAGATAGCGTGGTCCCAACTTGTAGCTAGGGACACGGAAGCGGACATATTTAGCGGAGAGCCATACCTTGTCTCCAGGAGAAAAAATGGGAGGAGCTCTTCTTTTCTTATCAGCAAACTTCTTCATGCGTGATGAAGCCTGTAAGAGAGAATTTTGGGTCTCTCTCCATATGGTGGAAAGATCACGAGAAATTTCATCCACAGCGGGCAGACCAGAGGGCAAGGGGGTAGGGAGGGGAGGAAGAGGGTGACGGCCGTACACCACGAAAAATGGGGATTTGGAGGAAGATTCAGAGACTCTGAAGTTATACGAGAATTCGGCCCATGGTAGAAGATCTGCCCAATCATCCTGGCGGGAGGAAACAAAATGTCGTAAATAATCACCCAAGACCTGGTTAATTCTTTCTACTTGTCCATTGGATTGAGGATGATATGCAGAAGAAAAGTTTAATTTAATCTTGAGTTGTTTACAGAGAGCCCTCCAGAATTTTGACACGAATTGGGCGCCTCTATCCGAGACGATCTGCGTGGGCAACCCGTGAAGACGAAAAATGTGTACAAAAAATTGTTTAGCCAACTGAGGCGCTGAAGGAAGACCAGGAAGAGGGATGAAATGTGCCATTTTGGAGAATCGATCAACGACCACCCAAACAACAGTGTTGCCACGGGATGGGGGTAAGTCTGTAATAAAATCCATACCAATCAGAGACCAAGGCTGTTCGGGGACAGGCAGAGGATGAAGAAAACCAGCGGGCTTCTGGCGAGGAGTCTTATCCCGGGCACAGACAGTGCAGGCTCGCACAAAGTCCACGACATCCGTCTCCAGAGTCGGCCACCAATAGAAGCGAGAGATGAGTTGCACAGATTTCTTGATGCCTGCATGACCTGCGAGATGGGAGGAGTGACCCCATTTGAGGATTCCGAGGCGTTGGCGTGGAGAGACGAAGGTCTTTCCTGGAGGAGTTTGCCTGATGGAGGCTGGAGAAGTGGAAATCAGGCAGTCAGGAGGAATGATGTGTTGCGGAGAGAGTTCAACTTCCGAAGCATCCGAGGAACGAGAGAGAGCATCGGCCCTAATGTTCTTATCGGCAGGCCGAAAGTGAATTTCAAAATTAAATCGGGCAAAGAACAGAGACCACCTGGCCTGGCGAGGATTCAGCCGTTGGGCAGACTGGAGATAGGAGAGGTTCTTGTGATCGGTGTAAATAATAACTGGAAATCTTGATCCCTCCAGCAGATGCCTCCATTCCTCAAGTGCTAATTTAATGGCTAGAAGCTCTCGATCCCCGATGGAGTAGTTCCTCTCCGCCGGAGAGAAGGTCCTAGAAAAAAACCACAAGTAACAGCATGCCCGGAAGAATTTTTTTGTAGAAGGACCGCTCCAGCTCCTACAGAGGAGGCATCAACCTCCAATAGGAAGGGTTTAGATGGGTCAGGTCTGGAGAGCACGGGAGCCGAAGAAAAGGCAGACTTGAGCCGTTTAAAGGCGTCTTCCGCTTGAGGAGGCCAAGACTTGGGATTGGCATTTTTTTTGGTTAAAGCCACGATAGGAGCCACACCGGTAGAAAAATGTGGAATAAATTGCCTGTAATAATTGGCGAACCCCAAAAAACGTTGGATAGCACGGAGTCCGGAGGGGCGTGGCCAATCTAAGACGGCAGAGAGTTTGTCTGGATCCATTTGTAGTCCCTGGCCAGAGACCAAGTATCCTAGGAAAGGAAGAGATTGGCATTCAAACAGACATTTCTCTATCTTGGCATAAAGTTGATTGTCACGAAGTCTCTGAAGAACCATACGGACATGCTGGCGGTGTTCTTCTAGATTGGCAGAAAAAATCAGGATATCGTCCAGATATACAACAACACAGGAGTATAAGAGATCACGAAAAATTTCATTAACAAAGTCTTGGAAGACGGCAGGGGCGTTGCACAGGCCAAAGGGCATGACCAGATACTCAAAGTGTCCATCTCTAGTGTTAAATGCCGTTTTCCATTCATCCCCCTCTCTGATGCGGATGAGATTATAAGCACCTCTTAAGTCCAGTTTGGTAAAGATGTGGGCACCTTGGAGGCGATCAAAGAGTTCAGAGATGAGGGGTAGGGGGTAGCGGTTCTTTACCGTGATTTTATTAAGACCGCGGTAGTCAATGCAAGGACGTAGAGAGCCATCTTTTTTGGACACAAAGAAAAATCCGGCTCCGGCAGGAGAGGAGGATTTACGGATAAAGCCCTTTTTTAAATTTTCCTGGATGTACTCAGACATAGCAAGAGTCTCTGGGGCGGACAGAGGATAAATTCTGCCCCGGGGTGGAGTAGTGCCCGGGAGGAGGTCAATAGGACAATCATAAGGCCTGTGAGGAGGTAGAGTCTCAGCTTGTTTTTTGCAAAAAACATCCGCAAAGTCCATATAGGCCTTAGGGAGACCGGTTACAGGGGGAACCACAGAGTCACGGCAAGGGGTACTGGGAACCGGTTTTAGGCAGTCCTTGAAACAAGAGGGCCCCCAACTCTTGATCTCCCCAGTGGACCAATCCAGGGTTGGGGAATGGAGTTGAAGCCAGGGTAGTCCAAGGAGAATTTCGGAAGTGCAATTGGGGAGGACCAAAAATTCAATCTTCTCGTGATGAGGTCCGATGCACATTAGAAGGGGCTCCGTGCGGAAACGTATGGTACAGTCCAATCTTTCATTGTTTACACAATTGATGTAGAGGGGTCTGGCGACACTGGTCACCGGGATGTTGAACCTGTTGACGAGAGAGGCCAAAATAAAATTTCCTGCAGATCCGGAATCCAAGAAGGCCATAGTAGAGAAGGAGAAGGCAGAGGCAGATATCCGCACAGGCACAGTAAGACGTGGAGAAGCAGAGTAGACATCAAGGACTGTCTCACCTTTGTGCGGAGTCAGCGTACGTCTTTCCAGGCGGGGAGGACGGATAGGACAATCCTTCAGGAAGTGTTCGGTACTGGCACAGTACAGGCAGAGATTCTCCATGCGGCGTCGTGTCCTCTCTTGAGGTGTCAGGCGAGACCGGTCGACCTGCATAGCCTCCACGGCGGGAGGCACAGGAACGGATTGCAGGGGACCAGAGGAGAGAGGAGCCGGGGAGAAAAAACGCCTCGTGCGAACAAAGTCCATATCCTGGCGGAGCTCCTGACGCCTTTCGGAAAAACGCATGTCAATGCGAGTGGCTAGATGAATGAGTTCATGTAGGTTAGCAGGGATTTCTCGTGCGGCCAGAACATCTTTAATGTTGCTGGATAGGCCTTTTTTAAAGGTCGCGCAGAGGGCCTCATTATTCCAGGATAATTCTGAAGCAAGAGTACGGAATTGTACGGCGTACTCGCCAACGGAAGAATTACCCTGGACCAGGTTCAACAGGGCAGTCTCAGCAGAAGAGGCTCGGGCAGGTTCCTCAAAGACACTTCGAATTTCCGAGAAGAAGGAGTGTATAGAGGCAGTGACGGGGTCATTGCGGTCCCAGAGCGGTGTGGCCCATGACAGAGCTTTTCCAGACAGAAGGCTGACTACGAAAGCCACCTTAGACCTTTCAGTAGGAAACTGGTCCGACATCATCTCCAAGTGCAGGGAACATTGGGAAAGAAAGCCACGGCAGAATTTAGAGTCCCCATCAAATTTATCCGGCAAGGATAGTCGTAGACCAGAAGCGGCCACTCGCTGCGGAGGAGGTGCAGGAGCTGGCGGAGGAGATGATTGCTGAAGCTGTGGTAGTAGCTGCTGTAGCATCACGGTCAGTTGAGACAGCTGTTGGCCTTGTTGCGCTATCTGTTGTGACTGCTGGGCGACCACCGTGGTGAGGTCGGCGACAACTGGCAGAGGAACTTCAGCGGGATCCATGGCCGGATCTACTGTCACGATGCCGGCTGGCAGGTAGTGGATCCTCTGTGCCAGAGAGGGATTGGCGTGGACCGTGCTAGTGGATCGGTTCTAAGTCACTACTGGTTTTCACCAGAGCCCGCCGCAAAGCGGGATGGTCTTGCTGCGGCGGTAGTGACCAGGTCTTATCCACTAGCAACGGCTCAACCTCTCTGACTGCTGAAGATAGGCGCGGTACAAGGGAGTAGACAGAAGCAAGGTCGGACGTAGCAGAAGGTCGGGGCAGGCAGCAAGGATCGTAGTCAGGGGCAACGGCAGGAGGTCTGGAACACAGGCTAGGAACACACAAGGAAACGCTTTCACTGGCACAATGGCAACAAGATCCGGCGAGGGAGTGCAGGGGAAGTGAGGTATAAATAAGGAGTGCACAGGTGAACACACTAATTAGAACCACTGCGCCAATCAGCGGCGAAGTGGCCCTTTAAATCGCAAAGACCCGGCGCGCGCGCGCCCTAGGGAGCGGGGCCGCGCGCGCCGGGACAGGACCGACGGAGAGCGAGTCAGGTACGGGAGCCGGGGTGCGCATCGCGAGCGGGCGCCACCCGCATCGCGAATCGCATCCCGGCTGGAGGCGGTATCGCAGCGCCCCGGGTCAGTGGATCTGACCGGAGCGCTGCAGTGACGAGAGTGTAGCGAGCGCTCCGGGGAGGAGCGGGGACCCGGAGCGCTCGGCGTAACACACGCATCTTTACCCCTCCAAATCAGACGGGCCACATTCCTACGGTTACTATCCTGCCCGGGAGTCGGGAGGGACCACATCACCTCCCCATTCTGTTCTTGGAAGGCACCCAGACCATGCCTCTCTATCCAAAAAGACAGGTCAACCGAACCCCTCCCTTCTACCTCAATTGACCTATCACCCTTACGCAGAGCCTCCAGGAGGCGCCGCTGCAAGTGACCCCCAGAACCAGATGGAGACGGAGACCCTCTTGATTCCCCGGCAGCGACGCTGGCATAGCTTCTAGCAGTCGCCACCAGGGGGGCAGCCGAACCAGCCCCTACTTCCTCAGTACTCTTTACTGATCCAGTGACATCCCTTTGCCTGCCTCCAGCACTCTTCTCTTGCACACCGATAGCATCCCTCTCTTGTACACCTCTAGCACCCCTCTCTCGCACACCGCTAGCATCCCTTTCTTGCACACCGCTAGCACCCCTCTCTCGCACACCGCTAGCACCCCTCTCTTGCACACCGCTAGCACCCCTCTCTTGCACACCGCTAGCACCCCTCTCTTGCACACCGCTAGCACCCCTCTCTTGCACACCGCTAGCACCCCTCTCTAGTACACCTCTAATGCCCCACTCTTGCACACTGCTAACATTTTCATGCAACATACCATCACCAAAATTTTCACTCTCTTTTGCACTCTTCCCTTTCACACTATTATCCTGGCTAAACTTTCCTGAGCTAGCCGGGTTATTTGCGTATGCCACGGGGGTTTGTGCTGCTGGTCCCGCCCCCGATGACCGCTTTTTCGGTTCTGGCGATGTTACTTCCAGTTCCAGTGATGACACTTCCTTCAACGCCGATGATGTTCCCAGTGAGAACTGCTTCACACTGGGTGGGATCTGTCCCTCCGGACGCACCCCCACCCCTCCTACAGCAGCCGACGTGGAGGGATTCCCCACAGCGTCAGTGCAACCTTCAGGAGCCACCTTACCCGACCGCCCGGGCTTTTCTACCAATCCAGACGCATGGACACTCCCCCCCCCCTCACAGAGGAGTGCCCTGCTACGCCCAGATCGCTCGGGGGACCGCCCCCCGAGCAGACAGCAACATCACCAAGCTCCGGCACTAGGACACGCCCCCTGCCCACCTGGGGTGGTCCTGCAGCATCGGAGTCGCCCACCTTAAGCCTGTCCTGCCCTTCCCTACCGACTGGACAGGCGGCTCCTTGGCGTCTGCAGCCATCTTAGAAACCTTATCCACCATGTACCCCCCATTCTGGCCCCGCTTTACAGCAAAAGCGGGGTCGGGCAGACTGGGGGGCCCACCAGCCTGAACCACCTTTTCAGATGGCCCAGACTGCTGGAGAGAAGAATAAACAAGTCTGGTGACCTCTCCTTTTTTCCTTTTATTTCTCCTCTTCCTCTTGCCCTTCACCTCAGTATCTGGGCCTAAGTCATTTCCAAATGAGAAGTTCTCAAAATGGGTAGGTGACTCTTGGAGCACAATCGCCTTCAGCAATCCACCACCAATTAACCCATTGCTGCTGCCGCTGTCGTCACTGCTGTCATCTGACGTTACAGGCAGGGCTACCTGAGCAGGATTTATGTATGAACTCTGGGTTGTGTCCTCCTCCATTTCACTCTCCTCTGCACCACCATCTTGCTTCTCTTTAGCACCTTCCTCAGCACTGTCCTCTCTTTCTCCACCACCATCTTCCTCCACACTGTCCTCCTCAGCACTGTTCTCTCTTTCTCCTCCACCATCCACCTCCACACCATCCTCCTCTGCACTGCTTTCGCTGTGACTGACCTCCTCCTCTCTTTCTGGGTTCTGCTGGCCTCTGAACCGACTTTCATTGCAGAGTTTTTCTCTGAAGATACCAGCCCCTTCCATGATCTCCATCCTCACCCTTTCTACCTCCTCAACCTCTTTTTTCAGGGTGCGCACTTTAGCCGAATACACTGGCCTTCGATTTTTTGAGGTTGAGGTGTAATCAGCCTGGTAACGGGCAAATTTTAAGTCCTCTCTTAGCCCACGAAGCATTTTGCCAAGACACTCATACTCCGCCATTTTTGCTTGGATTCGGGACCCAAAAGTGGCCAAAGACTCCCTGGGACCCAATGCCCCCCATTGCTGGGGTTCAGAGGTACCTTGCCTCCCCATGTTTCTCCTCAACTCCTCACCTTCATGCAGGTCTTTACCTGCAGCCTTGCTTGTAGCCTTCCTTGCAGCCTTGCGGCTTCCAGATATGGACGGTGGAGTTGGTTCTGCATTTCTGCGGATCCTGGAGGATCTCCGTACCCCATCCTGGGAGTTGGCCGTTGCAATGTCACCTCCACCTCCCGCCGGCCTGGTAAGGGAGATGGGGACGTTGGGGTTCATGCAGGGAAACCCTTCCCCGAAGGCTGCCACAAACCTGGGGGGGGGGGGGGGGGAGGGCTGGTGAAAATCCTGCTGCTCTCTGGTTCTCTGGTTCTCCTGGAGCTGACGATCACACAACCACACCCTGAACAGGAAGTAGTGCAACAGCTGGAGACACCCTATTTGGAAAGCACTGCTGTAGGGTAATTTGGTGGTGGATGCAAATCCCTAATTTAGGCCTCAAATGCACATGGTGCTCTTTCACTTTGGAGCCCTCTCATATTTCAAGGCAACAGTTTTTGGTTACAAATTTTTTTTCTCTTCTTTTACCCCTTAAGAAAAGGTAAATTTTGGGTCTACACCAGCATGTTAGTGTAAACAGAGTGTACCATATACATTTGAGGCCTAAATTGGTGATTTGCACAGGGGTGGCTGGTAGTTACAGCAGTTCTGACATAAACATAAAAAACACCCATATGTGACCCCCATTTAGAAAACTACACCCCTCACGTAAAGTAACAAGGGGTATAGTGAGCCTTAACATCCCACAGGTGTTTGACAAATTTTTGTTAAAGTTGGAGGTGAAAATAAAAAAATGTATATTTTTTTCCCTAAAATGCTATTGTTACCCCAATTTTATCATTTTCACAAGGGGTAATAGGAAAAAAAGCCCAGCAAAATTTGTAACCCCATCTCTTCTGAGTCAGAAAATACCCCACATGTGGATGTAAAGTGCTCTGCGGGTGAACTACAGGGCTCAGAAGAGAAGGAGCACCATTGGGCTTTTGGAGAGAGAATCTGGCTGAAATTGAAGGCCATGTGCGTTTAGGCCTCCATGGTGCCAGAACAGTGAACCCCCCCCCCCACACACACACACACACACACACACATGTGACCCCATTTTGGAAACTACACCCCTAATAAGAAGTGCAGTGAGCATTTACATCTCACAGGTGTCTGATAGATTTTTTTGAGCAGTGGTCTGCCAAAAGAAAAATGAAAATTTTTCATTTGCACAGCCCACTGTTCCAAAGATCTGTCAAATGCCAGTGGGGTTTAACCCCTTAAGGAACCAGCCCATTTTCACCTTAAGGACCCAGCCATTTTTGCACATCTGACCATTGTCATTTTAAGCATTAATAACTCTGGGATACTTTTACTTTTCATTCTGATTCTGACATTGTTTTTTCGTGACATATTCTACTTCATGTTAGTGGTAAATTTTTGTCGAGGCTTGCATCATTTCTTGGTGAAAAATTCCAAAATTTGATGAAAAAATTGAAAATTTAGCATTTTTCTAACTTTGAAGCTCTCTGCTTGTAACAAAAACAGACATTCCAAATAAATAATATATTGATTCACAGATACAATATGTCTACTTTATATTTTCATCATAAAGTTGACAGGTTTTAACTTTTAGAAGATATCAGAGGGCTTCAAAGTTCAGCAGCACTTTTCCAATTTTTCACAACATTTTCTAAATTGGAATTTTTCAGGGACCAGTTCAGTTTTGAAGTGGATTTGAAGGGCCTTCATATTAGAAATACCCCACAAATGACCACATTATAAAAACTGCACCCCTCAAAGTATCCAAAATGACATTTGGGTAAGTGTGTTAACCCTTTAGGTGTTTCACAGGAATAGCAGCAAAGTGAAGGAGGAAATTCAAAATCTCCATTTTTTACACTCGCATGTTCTTGTAGACCCAGTTTTTGAATTTTTACAAGGGGTAATAGGAGAAAAAGCCCCCCAAAATTTGTAACCCAATTTCTCTAGAGTAAGGAAATACCTCATATGTGTATGTAAAGTGTTCGGCTGGTGCAGTAGAGGGCTCAGAAGGGAAGGAGCAACAATGGGATTTTGGAGAGTGAATTTTTGCTGAAATGGTTTTTGGGGGGCATGTCACATTTTGGAAGCCCCTATGGTGCCAGAAGAGCAGAAAACCCCCACATGGCATACCATTTTGGAAACTACACCCCTCAAGCCACGTACCAAGGGGTCCAGTGAGCCTTAACACCCCACAGGTCTTTTACGACTTTTCGTTAAATTTGGATGTGTAAATGAAAAAAAAAAAAAAAAAAGTTTCACTTCCAGGCAGTGGAAGAGAGGTGGTTGTGGTTGTGATAAATATAAAGCAAATACACTATGTTGAGCTAGCGATTGTTTGTCTGTATACAAGAGTGTGAAGCATACAAGTGAGTGAGTATAAAAGTGAGGGGACTTAAAATTAAGGGACTTTAAATTCAGGAAGTTTAAATTGAAATATTTGATTTTTTTTTCTTTTCTGTTAATTTTTGCAATCCCCAAATCTAGTATGACCTCCATGTTGGAAAAGGCAGTCCAGTGTGCATCTTGCGCAATGTATGCAATCCTTGAACAACAGTTTGAGGGTGCATATTGTTGTGCGAGATGTGTGCGAGTTGCTCATTTAGAAGCCCAGATCCTGGATCTAGAGGAGCAACTGGCAACACTGAGATGCATTGACAACCCGCAGAGTAGTCTCCTGCTCACTGAGCAGGTACTCTCTGGGGTCGAGGTGGGGATGGATAGTGGGACGGAGGGGCAGGACAGTCAGGCAGTTAGCTGGGTTACAGTTAGAAAACGGGGTAGAGGGAAAAGTGTCAGGGAGGCTAGTCCTGAACTGGCACACCCCAACAAGTTTGCCCAGTTGGCAGATGAGGGGGATGTCATTTCAGAGCTAGCGGTACTGCAGCAGGACTCTGCCTCTGACCGCCAGGGGGGTGTCTGCTCCAGTAAGGAGGGAGGGAGGAGAGCAGGGCAGGCCAGACAGGTACTGGTAGTGGGGGACTCAATTATTAGGGGGACAGACAGGGTGATCTGTCACAAAGACCGGGATAGCCGAACAGTGTGTTGTCTTCCTGGCGCTCGAGTTCGGCACATCGCGGATCGGGTTGACAGGTTGCTGGGTGGGGCTGGAGAAGACCCAGCAGTCATGGTACATATTGGCACCAATGACAAAGTAAGAGGTAGATGGAGTGTCCTTAAAAATGATTTCAGGGACTTAGGCTGCAAGCTTAAGGCAAGGACCTCCAAGGTAGTATTTTCTGAAATATTACCTGTACCACGAGCCGTACCAGAGAGGCTGCGGGAGATAAGGGAGGTAAACAAGTGGCTCAGAAGCTGGTGTAGGAAGGAGGGGTTTGGGTTCATGGAGAACTGGGCAGACTTCGACTTTAAAGGAAACAGATTTCTGACTATAGCTAAAGACCATTATCTGTCCCAAATGGTGCAGGGCCTGACCAGAGGGGGCGCCCTACTAGACTTAATATTTACCAACGTACTGAAACTGGCAGAGTAATTAATGTGCAAGTAGATGGACACCGAGGAAATAGTGATCATAATGTAATACATTATAACTTGTTCTTCAATAAGGGAATCTCTCGAGGGGCCACAAAAACAATGAACTTTCGAAAAGCAAAGTTCGATCAACTCAGAGAAGCCCATAACAATATAAAATGGGATAATGTCCTCAAAAATAACAATACTGACACTAAATGGGAGACTTTTAAAAATATCTTAAATTTTCACTGTAAGATGTATATACTTTATAGGAATAAAAGGGTCAGAAATAAAAGTAAACCAATATGGATGAATAAAAATGTTAAGGGGGCAATAAATGACTAAAATAAAGCATTTCAGTTACTAAAACAGGACAGCAGTGAAGAAGCATTAAAAAGCTATAGAGAAAAATGTGAAATATGTAAAAAACAGATAAAAGCCGCAAAAATAGAGACAGAAAGACTCATTGCCAAAGAGAGTATGACTAACACCAAAATGTTCTTTAATTATATAAATAGCAAAAAGGTCAAAAATGAAAGTGTTGGCCCTTTAAAAAATGATGAGGAAGAAATTATAAACGGGGATCAGGAAAAAGCAAATATACTAAAATTCTTCTCCACTGTATTCACTGAGGAAAATGAAATGCCAGGTGAAATACAGTGTGATAAGGTAAGCTCCCCAGTACAGGTCACCTGTCTAACCCAGGAAGAAGTACAGTGCCACCTACAAAAAATCTAAATAGACAAATCACCAGGTCCAGATGGCATTCACCCCCATGTTCTAAAGGAATTAAGTAATGTAATAGACAGACGCGGAGGTGTTGAGGGGCATGTGTGGAACTCCGCTACTCCTTGCTGGGATTTGAATAGACTGGCCCAGACCCTTTCTTGTGGATGGAGAGTGGAGCTGAGTAAAACGATCAGACTTTACATGTGATGAATATCTAACAGTGCAGAAGCCGGTGAAACCATTGATTAATACCCCGGCAATATTCTGAACAGAAGCAGCCTCTTGCACTGGCCCCATGTGGAATGGACAATATTGGATGCCTGACTCTCTGCCTGGTCACTCCTCCTAGCGATTTGGAGAAACCGGGACTCATGGACTAAATTGAACAACTTGGTCTTAGCAGAATTCCTCTCTCATGAAATTGGACCCCTCCCTGGACCCAATAAGATCAGTGACTCTGGGGGGTGATTGCACTGTCTACCAGGGGGAGCGTGAATACGCTAATGATTCCGTAGTTGCATATTAGTATGCTATATTTGGTGGTGGATATTTCTGGATCAGGGTGTGATACCCTAGGTTTTAAGCGCTCCCCAGAGCCATATGGGACTGTGAATTCTTACTTTTGTATGCTGTAAATAACGGGATTTAAATTCTCGAGTGGGAGGGGCCTATGGTGTATAAAGTTGCTAAGTTGGTCCGTGATATCCCCGTAGTGATACATACACCCCACAAATATAAAGTGAAGAGAAATAGTGGGTGAAATGGCCCCTAAGGTGAACCCCAGAAGATCAGGGGGTAGCTCGCCACAAAAAGATAAGGGGGCTATGGGTAAATTGGATAAAATATGGAAGTCTCCAGCTGTGGGTATAAAAACTAGAACCCAGAAGGATCTCTCCCCTAGTAAAACAGGCTCTAGGTACTCGGTCTTGGCGGTGGAAGAAACTGAGGAAGGGCAGTCTGTGCCCCCTGTGGGAACACAGATGTTGGAGGAGATCTTGGGAGGGGTGAAAAAATCTAATTGTGCAATTGAGGAGATAAATAAACAATTAGGTGTGGTATCTACCGAGGTATCTCTGATAAGACACGATATGACTAAAATGAGAGATAGGATTTCCAGACTGGAGGAAGAAGCCCCTAAAACAGAAAATAGGATTAAGGTTTTGGAGGAGGAGGTTAATGACTTGAAAAAGGAGAGGACATCTGTTAAAGATAAGCTCACTGACCTTGAGGATAGATCCAGACGTTGTAATATAAGGATGGTGGGGTTTCCTGATGGGATGGTGGGGTTTCCTGAGGGGGTGGAGGGGGGGGGGGACTCTGCCATACAGTTTCTTAGTAGGTGGTTGAAGGAGGGGATAGGGGAAGGGCATCTTACTCCAATGTTTGGGATTGAACGAGCTCATCAGTGCCAAGGCGTATTCCCCCTCCGGGGGGTCCCCCTAGGACAATCCTAATTAAGTTATATACCTCCCAGGACAGGGATACTATCCTTAGGAGGGCAAGAGAGATGAGGGACCTACAGTATAATGGACAGAATATTTTTCTATATCCGGATTTCTCTTGGGAGACCCAGAGGAAAAGGGCATCCTTTCGGGAGATAAAAAGGCGGCTAAAGAACGCAGGGGTGCCCTTCTCTCTGCTGTTTCCAACGAGACTCCGGGTTGAGCATAAGGGAAAGGTAACAATATTTGGAACCCCACAAGAAGTCTCAGATTGGATGGATAAATAAGGCATCTAATATAAGGCACTACTGTGGCATTAGGGGTTGGAAGTATTAGTTGAGTAATAATGTTACGTCTCGGGGGGGAGGGGGGAGGGGTTGGGGGGTTCTCTGGGGTGTCACTAGGATAGGAGTGCATAGTAGAAGTACGGTGCATTATGGGGAGAGGGGGGGTGCGGGGGGGGGGGAAGGATAAGGGAAAGGAGGGAGGGATGGCACGGGATGATCAAAAGAGTGTTTTTTTTTTTTTTTCTCTCTCTCTTCTTCTTCTCTCTTTTCTTTTTTCTCTTAGGCAAATATATCTATGCTTAAATTATTAGCCTGGAACATACGAGGTATGTCAGATAGAATTAAAAAGTGTGCAGTCTTCGATTATATTCGGAGGTGCCTTCCTGCGATCATATGTTTAGTTGAGACCCATAGGTCAAGAGATGAGCAGATACTTCCAAGGAAGTGGGCCAAAGAAGAATACCACTCCAGACTCTCTTCCTACTCCATGGGAGTATCAGTATATGTTCACAGGAGGGTACCATTCGAGACTAAGAATGCAAAGGTAGATAAGTATGGTCGATATGTATTTCTTTATGGAATATGGGAAGATAGGGCAGTCATCTTGGCTTTTGTTTATATTCCTCCATCTTTTAGAGTGGATGTTCTGAGGGACCTCGTGAGCTATAGCGAAAGTAAGACACATTCGGCATTATGGATAGTTGGAGATTTGAACAATGTAATAGACCCTAGTATGGACAGATACAAATTAGGTAGGAATGTAGGGGGGAACGAAACAGCATTGGCGAGATACTGTGGAGAGATGAATTGGGTTGATGGGTGGCGGAAACTAAACCCAGGAGTAAGACAGTACTCATGTTTTAGTACCTCATATAACACCGCTTCCCGAATTGACTTATGCCTGTGTGATAAGAATGCAATGACCTGGACCAGCAGGGTGCAGTATAAAGCTAAAACCCTATCGGACCATTGCCCAGTGGTGGTGGAAATTGGAGGTAAGGTAATGGGTGGGAAAAGGTTGGGCTTTCGGCTCAACCCCCACTGGATTGAATTAGTGGGCGACCAGGACTGGTTTAGACAGGAAATAGAGGCATTCTGGGAGATTAATCATAAGTCCGCAAACCCTCAGGTGGTATGGGATACTATGAAGGCATACTTGAGGGGTCTATATATAGGGCGAATCAATAAAAAAAAAAAAGGAATTCTCACAGGAAGAATCAGTACTGAATAGTAAAGTGGCAACATTAGAAGCAGGGATAGAAGAGGATAGTGGGGGGAACAGCTGTTAGAACTGAAGGCAGCTCAAGAGGAATATAAAGAATATCTACTTAAAAAGGCACAAAATAAACTATTCTTCAGTGGGCAATTTAATTTCTTTGAGAAAGGGAAACCAAATAAGACACTGTCAAGATTACTTAAAAATCAAGGCGACGAACGTGGTATTATGGCTCTGAGGAGGGAGGATGACAGCATAACCACAGATAGAGAAGAAATAGCCCAAATGGTTGGCTCTTTTTTCTCCAATCTCTATATGGGCAGCTATATTAATAGGGCGGAGGTAGCGGAATTCTTGAGGGGAATTAATATTCCGAGTTTGACAGAGGATGTCAGGGACTCCCTGGATGACCCAATCTCCCTCCAGGAATTGGAGGAGGCATTGGCATCAATCCAAGGGAATACATCCCCTGGGTCTGACGGCATTCCTTTCTAGATATATAGAATATACTCAATCCTGCTGCTTCCAAAACTGCTGGGTATCATTAATGAATCCTGGAGGGGGGGGGGGGTTCTCCCTAAATCTATGTGTGAGGCTAATATTAGACTCATTAGGAAAAAAGATAAGGATCCCTTGGATTTGGGCTCATATCTCCTTGCTTAATACAGATATAAAGATAATAGCGAAAGCACTGGCAAGGAGATTGGATAAAGTAGTGGAGGTAGTGGTGGGCGGTGACCAGGGAGGGTTTAGGTCAGGAAGAACGGTTCATGACAATATCCACCAGGTGTATGAAGCAATCCAGAGTGGATCCCGTGGCCCCCGCTCCATTCTGTCATTGGATGCTACTAAAGCTTTTGACAGGGTGGAGTGGGAATACCTCTGGGAAGTTTTGAAAAGGGTTAGGGTGGGCCCGAGGTTTTTGAGTTATATTCAGCTACTATACACTAACCCCGAGGCGAGTGTGGTGGTAGATGGAACCCCCTCCTACCCATTCAAACTAAGTAGAGGAACAAGGCAGGGCTGCCCCCTCTCACCCTTTTTATTTTTAATTTATATTGAACCCTTAGCGGCTTGGATAAGAGATAATGATGTTTATGAGGGATTTGGAGTAAATGGAGAGAAGAGTAAGATCTTGTTATTTGTAGATGATATCCTCCTTTTTGTAACTAACCCACAAGAAAAAATACATCGTATCATTAAGATGTTCGAGGCATTTGCCCCTCTATCTGGGTTGGACATAAATTGGAGTAAATCTACTATGCTCCCCCTGGATGAAGATATGGGGGAGACGGTGGGAAGACTATCCGTGTTAAAAAAAAATGAATGTCTCCATTATCTGGGAGTAAAAATAGCAGCCACGAATGATAGGTTTGTGATTAACAATATACTGCCCCTTTTGAATAGTTTAGCGAAGAGAGTAGAAGTATGGATTAAAATGCCCTTCTCTATGTCAGAAAGGATGGCGATAATAAAAATGGTGGTCCTCCCACAGATCCTTTTTTTTCTTGCTACCTCGCCAGTGTGGATCGGCAAATGCTGGTTCCGGAAGATAGAAGTGATACTGGGTAGATTGTTATGGGGAAGAAAAAGGGTTCGTCTGAAGTACAGATATTTTATGGCCCCTGGAGATAGGGGGGGATTGGATATGCCCAATTTCTTTGTTTATTACATGGCCGCGCAGTTGGTACGAATCGTGAATTGGAGAAATTTTAGATATCTGGAGAAGATTGTAGTAGATAAGGAGAAAGTGAACATATATGAGGTGTTGGAATGAGATGATTATGAGGAGAGTGGGTCAAATAACACGATGTTATTGTATAAATATAGGAAAGTATGGGAAAGATTAAAGGGAGAATTACATGTAGGAAATAGTTTTGGGTTCACACCCCTATGGGGTAACAATAAATTTAAAGAATTGGTGAAGTGTGAGTCAACTTTTTGGGATAGTAAGGGTATAAAACGACTGGAACAATTATTTGATAAAGGACAACTCTTTTCATTTGAGCACATAAAAAGGGGGTATGATATTAGTGATAACGATTGGCTGTACTATTGGCAAGTTAGTCATGCAGTCCATAACACGATAGATAAGGAGATATATGTAGCACAGAAACACAATTTCATAGAAGCACTAACTCAAATAGAGCACTTTAAAAAAAAAAAGGAATATCAATTTTGTATAAGAAATTAAATAAGATTATTGGAGTAAGGGGGATCGACAGAATTAAAGACAAATGGTCCGGAATAGTGGGTACTGTGTCTGAGGAAGATTGGGACATTATGGCCCAAAATATAAGCAAGGTTTCTCGTAATATGGAACATAAAATTACACAATTTAAGATATTACACAAGACCCACTATTCCGCGCTTCATTTACATAGGATAGGGGTGAGAATCACTTCACAGTGTGTTAAATGTGGTTTGGAAGAGGCGGACTATTTACATAGTTTTTGGTCGTGTGAGAAGATATCTGTTTTCTGGGAATCTGTAATAAAAGAGGTAGAAAGTAAAATCCCTGTGAAGGTACCTCGTACGATAGAGTTTATACTGCTGGGAGCTATTGGTAAGATGGGCAAATTTGATTAGACATACTCTTGGATGTAAACAAGTATGGATTTGGCTTCTATGGCTTTTGCTTTTCTTCCGATTGGTGATGTTGTTTTATCGGATTTGTACAATGTATTTTTGTAATTGTTTAATATTAAAATAAAAAAAATATAAAAAAAAAGTAATGTAATAGACAGACCCCAATTTTTAATATTCAGGGACTCTATAGTGACAGGGACTGTTCCCCAGGACTGGCGCATGGCAAATGTGGTGCCAATATTTAAGAAGGGGTCAAAAGGTGACCCCGGGAATTATAGACCTGTTAGTTTAACCTCGGTAAATTGTTTGAGGGTTTCCTAAGAGATGCTATTTTGGAATATCTTGATAAAAATAAATGTATGACCCTGTATCAGCATGGATTTATGAGGGATTGATCCCGTCAAACTAACCTGATCAGCTTTTATGAGGAGGTGAGCACAAGACTGGACCAGGGGCAATCGCTGGATGTCGTATATCTGGATTTTTCCAAAGCATTTGATACGGTTCCACATAAAAGGTTGGTGCATAAAATGAGAAGGTTTGGGCTGGGTGAGAATGTGCGCAAGTGGGTAAGTAACTGGCTCAATGATAGGAAACAGAGGGTGTTTATTAATGGTACTTATTCTGATTGGGTGACTGTTACTAGTGGGGTACCACAGGGGTCCGTCTTGGGTCCTGTCCTATTTAATATATTCATGAATGACCTTGCAGAGGGGTTGAATAGTAAAGTAGCAATCTTTGCAGATGACACCAAACTCTGTAAAGTGGTAAACACTATAGAGGACAGTGCACTGTTACAAATGGATCTGGATAGGTTGGAGGTTTGGGCTGGGAAGTGGCAGATGAGGTTCAACACTGATAAATGTAAGGTAATGCAAAAATCCGAGCTGGGATTATGTATTAAATGGAAGAACACTTAGGACGACTGACATGGAAAAGGACTTAGGAGCCTTAGGTAACAGTAAACTTAGCTGTAGTGACCAGTGTCGGGCAGCTGCTGCCAAGGCTAATAAAATCATGGGGTACATCAATAGGGGCATAGATGCCGACGACAAGGAAATAATGCTACCGCTGTACAAATCACTAGTCAGTCCTCACATAGAGTACTGTGTACAGTACTGAGCACCAGTGTACAAGAAAGATATAGTGGAGCTGGAGAGGGTTCAAATCCCACTAAGGACAACAATAAATAAAGACATTATTATTATTATTATAATAACGTCAGCAGAGAGCACTGTGCTCGTGATGTCATCAGAGAGCATTCCAAAAAGAAAATAATTTCCTCTGTAGTATTCAGCAGCTAATAAGTACAGGAAAGATTACGATTTTTTAATAGAAGTAATTTACAAATCTGTTTAACTTTCCGGAGCCAGTTGATTTAAAAGAAAAAAAAGGTTTTCACCGGAGTACCCCTTTAACCCCTTCATGACCCAGCCCATTTTCACCTTCAGGTCCTGGGCATTTTTTGAAAATCTGACCACTGTCACTTTAAACATTAATAACTCTGGAATGCTTTTACTTATCATTCTGATTCCGAGAACTGCTGTAACAATCAGCCACCCCTGTGCAAATCGCCTCAAATGTACATGGTGCACTCTCCCTTCTGAGCCTTGTTGTGCGCCCCCAGAGCACTTTGCGCCCACATATGGGGTATCTCCATACTCGGGAGAAATTGCATTACAAATTTAGAGGATCTTTTTTCCCCTTTTACCTCTTGTGAAAATGAAAAGTATAGGGCAACACCAGCATGTCAGAGTAAAAAAATTATTTTTTTACACTAACATGCTGGTGTAGACCCCAACTTCACCTTTTCATAAGGGGTTAAAGAAGAAAAAGCCCCCCAAAATTTGTAAGGCAATTTCTCCCGAGTACGGCAATACCCCATATGTGTCCCAAAACTGTTGCCCTGAAATACAACAGGGCTCCAAAGTGAGAGAGCGCCATGCGCATTTGAGGCCTGAATTAGGGATTTGCATAGGGGTGGACATAGGGGTATTCTATGCCAATGATTCCCAAACAGGGTGCCTCCAGCTGTTGCAAAACTCCCAGCATGCCTGGACAGTCAATGGCTGTCCGGCAATACTGGGAGTTATTATTTTGCAACAGCTGGAGGCTCCGTTTTGGAAACAGTAGCGTACCAGACGTTTTTCATTTTTTTGGGGGAGGGGGGCTGTGTAGGGATAATGTGTATATGTAGTGTTTTTTACTTTTTATTTTAGGTTAGTGTTAGTGTAGTGTTTTTAGGGTACAGTCACATGGGCAGAGGTTCACAGCAAGTTTGCCGCTGGGAGTTTGAGCTGCAGCGCAAATTTTGCGCCATCTCAAACTTGCAGCACTCACTGTAAACCTCCGCCCATGTGAGTGTACCCTGTACATTCACATTGGGGGGAGGGGGCAAACATCCAGCTGTTGCAAACTCCGAGCATGCCCTTTGGCTGTCCGTGCATGCTGGGAGTTGTAGTTTTGCAACAGCTGGAGGCACACTGGTTTGGAAACACTAAGTTAAGTAATAAACTTTCAAGTGTTTTGCAACCAAACTTAGCGTTTCCAAACCAGTGTGCCTCCAGCTGTTGAAAAACTACAACTCCCAGCATGCATGGTCTGTCAGTGCATGCTGGGAGTTATAGTTTTGCAACAATTGAAACAGCTGGAGGCACTGAGGTAGCAAACGGACAATGTTTCCCAACTAGTGTGCCTCCAGTTGTTGCAAAACTACAACTCCCAGCATGCCCAGACTGCCCAAGCATGCTGGAAGTTGTAGTTCGGCAATATCTGAAGGATCAGATGTTGCCGAACTACAACTTCCAGCATGCTTGGGCAGTCTGGGCATGCTGGGAGTTGTAGTTTTGCAATATCTGGAGGTCCACAGTTTGGAGACCACTGTATAATGGTCTCCAATCTATGCTCTTCCAGATGTTAGAGAACTACAACTCCCAGCATGCCTGAACAGACTGAGCATGCTGGGAGTTGTAGTTTTGCAACATCTGGAACAGCACAGATTGGAGACCATTATACAGTGGTCTCCAAACTGTGGACCTCCAGATGTTACAAAACTACAACTCCCAGCATGCCCAGAAAGCCAAAGGCTGTCTGGGCATGCTGGGAGTTGCCGTTTTGAAACTCCCAGAGGCAGCAGTGAGATCGCTTTACGGCGATCTCACTGCTGCCAATGAAGATGCCGCACTGCTGCCGGAAACTCACCTCCGGGACGCAGCGCCGCCGGGACCGCCTGGAGGACGTCGCTCGCAACGGGACCACTCGGGACACCGCATGGTCGGGTAAGTGATGCCGGGGGATGGGTAAGGGACACTTAGCAGAGCGGTGTGTGTCCCGATCCCCGTGATCGGGACTTACACACCGCGCTGCTAAATATTCTGATAGCGAAACGCTGCTATTAGCTAGTCAGAGTTGACCAGCTGATAGCAGCGATCGCTGGGGGGGGGGGGGGTGGAGGATGAAACCCCCCGTGGTCGCATGGTAAGATGGCTGGCTATCAGTGATAGCCACCATCTTACCGGGCGCTGCGGGATGCCGCGAGTAGCGGCAAAAATGTTCATGACGTACCTGTATGTCATGGGTCGGGAACACCTTGCCACCCATGACGTACAGGTATGTCATAGGTCGGGAAGGGGTTAATGGTATAGAGAACTGTGTCTAGTGCATTAACTCTGATTTTTTGCCCATTGAAACCAGTAGGCCCATTGTGGTCTATGGGGAAAGCTGCTGAGTTGCCCATAGCAACCAATCAGATCGCTTCTTTCATTTTTGAAAAAGTCTCTGAAAAATGAAGGAAGTAATCTGATTGGTTGCTATGGGCAACTCAGAAACTTTTCCAGGAAAATATGCTGAGTTGCCCATAGCAACCAATCAGATCGCTTCTTTCATTTTGCAAAGGCATTGTGAAAAATGAAAGAAGCAATCTGGTTGCTATGGGCAACTGCACAACTCTTCCTCTACACTGGTCTTGATGAATCTCCCCCATAGAGGGAGATTTATCAAAACCTGCCCAGAGGAAAAGTTTCTGAGTTGCCCATAGCAACCAATCAGATCGCTTCTTTCATTTTTGAAAAAGCCTCTGAAAAATGAAGGATATTTTTGAGATTTTGGAAGCTGGGATACTCACTACACCCATGCATATCTAGATAATTAAGTATGGGGGGAACTTAAATTTATTTTTTAAATCACATGGAGTTTTGACTTTACTTCATTATGGTCGAATAAAGCACTTAAAGAGTTCCTTAAAATTAAAGATTCACTCTTTTGGATGAAAAGGGGCTTATTTATGTAAATCAATTATACGCTTTAGGTCAAATAAAGTCGTTTGAAGAGATAGCCCATAAGTGTGTGGGGGGAAGACAATCACAAACATTGTTTTTTACAAATAAGTAACACAGATCATAAAGCAATAAAAGGAGAGATTGGAGATTTCAGGGATTCTATATATAAGAAAAGTTTAATTAGACTATTTCCTTATGCAAAGTTGCTGTCTGGGCATGCTGGGAGTTGTGGTTCTGCAGCGGTTGGGGGTTCACAGCTTGAAGACCACTGCTATAGAGGGTGCAAATGTATCTGAGCCCTGGAACTCAAATAATGTGAAATATGAGATGATCAAAATGGAGCCCCTGCACTAATTACTTGGGTTCTGAGGTCTGTAAGGTCCATAGTAAAAACATCAGGTTCTGTCTATAGCAGATACTAAATCATGGCAGCTCAAAGAAACAAGCAGTCATTCTGACATGTCACATGTGATGTCATAGACAGCTGGAGGCCTGACATCCCACTGACAGCCGCCCGAGCCTTCAGTCTGTTCCAGTGCGATTAGTGAGAATAGTGAGATTAGCGTCTTCTTTTTCTACTTGTCTGAAATGGAGCTAAAAGGACTGGGGTTCGTCCCCCTCCTGTTGGCGTTTTGGTGTGCGGCCTGGCTTGCCACCAGCTACATCATGACGGTCGTCCTCGGCCATGCAGCCTCGCCACTGATGAGCATCAGGTAAGATAAACAAGCAAATGATTCTTATTTCATGGGTTGGGAGTGAGGAAATATCCATAATAACATTGGTTTCTTTTCCTTCACAGTGACGTGGGAAATGTCTTTCCCGAAAGCATATTATTCAGAATTGGATTTATAGGGACGTCCATTGGCACTTTGGTACTAACCTTTCTTATTTATAAGTATATGGTTATGCATACTGAAGAGTTCAGGGGTCATCAGGTCCTGATCCAGAGGATCCTGCTGGCCATTGTGTGGGCCTCCTGTTTTTCCACAGCTGTTATGCATGTATTGTCCCCCGAAGAATATCCCAGGATACACTTTGTCAGCACGATAATTTCCATTACATGTGAAGCCTTATACTACCTTGGGCAGTCCATCCAGATGTATAAATTACCAGGAGCAAAAAAAGTCATCCACCATAGTAGATGCACCTGCTGTGGCCTGACTTTTGTCTGTGTAGTTTTCTATTTTGGATATGAAACATTAAAGGAATTATTCCATAATGATGAAGACTGGGACGAGATCCGTGAAATCCCCATCATAATCATCGAGTGGGTGATGCTTCTACTGATCCTGATAAACATCGTGACCTATTATTCCACCATGCAGAGGTTATTGTTGACCGTCTCCAGAAACAGCTGCACACTCTCTCTTAGAGTAAAAATTGATGACTTCGGGGTGTAGACCACCACGGGGGCCATCAAGTGGACTTCTGGGAGAGATACTGCACAGGACACGGAAAACATCTAAAGAAGAATAACTGGGGGACTACATATGGTGCCAGTAATCATGACACAATAATATGAGCTGGTGATATTACCTATACAAAAAAAAAATAAAAAAAAATTATAAAAAAATATTGGTGTGTGAAGTGTAATACCTAGTTAGAAAAACAGAATCAAATTCATCATTATAACCCCCCTCTGCATTACCCTGTTTATTATTTTTCAAGCAAGCACTTTGTTCTAATTCGTCCACTCTCTGGCGTGCTCCTTGTATAAGGGGTTTGGGATACCCTTTTTGTTTAAAACGATCCTCCAGGTTCTCTAGTTGTTGTAGGTATTTTTGTGTGGAAGAACAATTCCTTCGGATTCTTTTCATTTGACCGAATGGAATGTTCTTCTTCCATTATTTAAGATGGCAACTGTTAAAGTCGAGGTATCTGTTTGCATTCACCTCCTTAAAATAGTTGGCAGTATGCGAACAGCCATCCTGAATATAGATATTTAAATCCAGGAACTCACATTTTTTGGGGGACTGATGCAGCGCTGCCTTTGGCAATTTCTGGCTCTGCTATAGCGCTTTTTTTGAGGGGGCGTGTCGGCTGCCCCTTCATCTGGCGGTCAACCTGCGCTATCTGGCCAGCGAGCCAGGGCCCCGTACAGGAGATCACGGGGCCCCCCAGCGGTCGGACCCCCGCAATCTGAAACTTATCCCCTATCCTTGGGACAGGGCCGGACTGGGGATGAAATCCAGCCCTGGAAATTACTGTATACCAGCCCCACAGCATTGTGTCATTGTGCCGGCAAACAGCCACCGAGCACAGGCGATCACTTTGCGTGGCTATACATATATATATATATATCACAGAAGGAATACACCAGTACTTTGCCAAATTTTTCAATAAAGTGGTGTCAGCGACCAAGACCTGATCATAGTCCACCACAAATTCAAAAAGTAAAATGGCACAACACTCCCTTATAATCAGGGCCGGTTTTAGGCTTAGCGTGGCCTTAGGCAAAATCAAAAGTGGGGCCCCAAAAGTCATAGTAGTGCACTAACTAGATTTGAACAATTTTGGTCACTTCAAATACTATAAAAAAAATATCTAAAAAGCTATTGAAAAGTCCCATCAAAACAAAAATGGTACCGATAAAAACTACAAATCACAGCGCAAAAAATGACCCTCACATCCCCATATACAGAAAAATAAGAGTTATAGGGATCAAAATAGTACAATTTTATATTTTTGTATAGTTCCCCCCACATTAGGTAAAGAGTATAGCTCCCCCACATTAGGTGTGCAGTATAGTTCCCCCACATTAGGTGCAGTATAGTCCCCCTCATTAGGTGCAGTATAGTTCTCCCCACATTAGGTGCAGTATAGTTCCCCCACTTCAGGTGCAGTATAGTTCTCCCCACATTAGGTACAGTATAGTTCCCCCACATTAGGTGCAGTATAGTCCCCCACATTAGGTGCAGTATAGTCCCCCACATTAGGTGCAGTATAGTCCCCCACATTAGGTGCAGTATAGTCCCCCACATAAGGTGCAGTATAGTTCCCCCACTTCAGGTGCTGTATAGTTCCCCCACTTTAGGTGCAGTATAGTTCTAACCACATTAGGTACAGTATAGTTCCCCCACATTAGGTGCAGTATAGTCCGCCACATTAGGTGCAGTATAGTTCTCCCCACATTAGGTGCAGTATAGTTCTCCCCACATTAGGTGCAGTATAGTTCTCCCCACATTAGGTGCAGTATAGTTCCCCCACATTAGGTGCAGTATAGTTCTCCCCACATTAGGTGCAGTATAGCTCTCCACATTAGGTGCAGTATAGCTCTCCACATTAGGTGCAGTATAGTTCCCCACATTAAGTGCAGTATAGTTCCCCACATTAGGTGCAGTATAGTTCTCCCCACATTAGGTGCAGTATAGTTCCCCCACTTCACGTGCAGTATAGTTCTCCCCACATTAGATACAGTATAGTTCCCCCACATTAGGTGCAGTATAGTTCTCCCCACATTAGGTGCAGTATAGTTCTCCCCACATTAGGTGCAGTATAGTTCTCCCCACATTAGGTGCAGTATAGTTCTCCCCACATTAGGTGCAGTATAGTTCTCCCCACATTAGGTGCAGTATAGTTCTCCCCACATTAGGTGCAGTATAGTTCTCCCCACATTAGGTGCAGTATAGTTCTCCCCACACTAGGTGCAGTATAGCTCTCCACATTAGGTGCAGTATAGCTCTCCACATTAGGTGCAGTACAGTTCCCTGCACATTAGGTGCAGTATAGCTCTCCACATTAGGCTGGCATTATAGTTCCCCCACATTAGGTGCAGTATATAATCCCCCCCCCCCTCTTTAGGTGCAGTATAGTTCCCGCACATTAGATGCAGTATAGTTCACCACATTAGGTACAGTATAGCTCTCCACATTAGGTGCAGTACAGTTCCCTCCACATTAGGTGCAGTATAGCTCCCCACATTAGGTTGGCAGTATAGTTCCCCCACATTAGGTGCAGTATATAGTCCCCCCTCATTAGGTGCAGTATAGTTCCCCCACATTAGGTGCAGTGTAGTTCCCCACATTAGGTGCAGTATAGTTCCCCACATTAGGTGCAGTATAGTTCCCCCACATTAGGTGCAGTATAGCTCTTCACATTAGTTGCAGTATAGTTCTCCCCACATTAGGTGCAGTATAGTCCCCCACATTGGGTGCAGTACAGTCCCCCACATTAGGTGCAGTATAGTTCCCCCACATTAGGTTGGCTGTATAGTTCCCCCACTTCAGGTGCAGTATAGTTCTCCCCATATTAGGTACAGTATAGTTCCCCCACATTAGGTGCAGTATAGTTCTCCCCACATTAGGTGCAGTATAGTCCCCCACATTAGGTGCAGTATAGTTCTCCCCACATTAGGTGCAGTATAGTTCTCCCCACATTAGGTGCAGTATAGTTCTCCCCACATTAGGTGCAGTATAGTTCTCCCCACATTAGGTGCAGTATAGTTCTCCACATTAGGTGCAGTATAGTTCTCCACATTAGTTGCAGTATAGCTCTCCACATTAGGTGCAGTACAGTTCCCTCCACATTAGGTGCAGTATAGATCCCCACATTAGGTTGGTAGTATAGTTCCCCCACATTAGGTGCAATATATAGTCCTCCCCCCCCCCCTCATTAGGTACAGTATAGCTCCCCACATTAGGTTGACAGTATAGTTCCCCCACATTAGGTGCAGTATATAGTCCCCCCCCCTCATTAGGTGCAGTATAGTGCCCCCACATTAGGTGCAGTATAGTTCCCCACATTAGGTACAGTATAGCTCTCCACATTAGGTGCAGTACAGTTCCCTGCACATTAGGTGCAGTATAGCTCTCCACATTAGGCTGGCATTATAGTTCCCCCACATTAGGTGCAGTATATAATCCCCACCCCCCCCCCCTCATTAGGTGCAGTATAGTTCCCGCACATTAGATGCAGTATAGTTCACCACATTAGGTACAGTATAGCTCTCCACATTAGGTGCAGTACAGTTCCCTCCACATTAGGTGCAGTATAGCTCCCCACATTAGGTTGGCAGTATAGTTCCCCCACATTAGGTGCAGTATATAGTCCCCCCTCATTAGGTGCAGTATAGTTCCCCCACATTAGGTGCAGTGTAGTTCCCCACATTAGGTGCAGTATAGTTCCCCCACATTAGGTGCAGTATAGCTCTTCACATTAGGTGCAGTATAGTTCTCCCCACATTAGGTGCAGTATAGTCCCCCACATTGGGTGCAGTACAGTCCCCCACATTAGGTGCAGTATAGTTCCCCCACATTAGGTTGGCTGTATAGTTCCCCCACTTCAGGTGCAGTATAGTTCTCCCCATATTAGGTACAGTATAGTTCCCCCACATTAGGTGCAGTATAGTTCTCCCCACATTAGGTGCAGTATAGTCCCCCACATTAGGTGCAGTATAGTTCTCCCCACATTAGGTGCAGTATAGTTCTCCCCACATTAGGTGCAGTATAGTTCTCCCCACATTAGGTGCAGTATAGTTCTCCCCACATTAGGTGCAGTATAGTTCTCCACATTAGGTGCAGTATAGTTCTCCACATTAGTTGCAGTATAGCTCTCCACATTAGGTGCAGTACAGTTCCCTCCACATTAGGTGCAGTATAGATCCCCACATTAGGTTGGCAGTATAGTTCCCCCACATTAGGTGCAATATATAGTCCTCCCCCCCCCCCCTCATTAGGTACAGTATAGCTCCCCACATTAGGTTGACAGTATAGTTCCCCCACATTAGGTGCAGTATATAGTCCCCCCCCCTCATTAGGTGCAGTATAGTGCCCCCACATTAGGTGCAGTATAGTTCCCCACATTAGGTACAGTATAGCTCTCCACATTAGGTGCAGTACAGTTCCCTCCACATTAGGTGCAGTATAGCTCCCCACATTAGGTTGGCAGTATAGTTCCCCCACATTAGGTGCAGTATATAATCCCCCCCTCATTAGGTGCAGTATAGTTCCCCCACATTAGGTGCAGTATAGTTCCTCACATTAGGTGCAGTATAGTTCCCCCACATTAGGTGCAGTATAGTTCTCCCCATATTAGGTGCAGTATAGTTCCCTCCACATTAGGTGCAGTATAGTTCTCCCCACATTAGGTGCAGTATAGTTCTCCCCACATTAGGTGCAGTATAGTTCCCCCACATTAGGTGCAGTGTAGTCCCACACATTGGTGCAGTATAGTTCTCCCCACATTAGGTGCAGTATAGTTCTCCCCACATTAGGTGCAGTATAGTTCCCCCACATTAGGTGCAGTATAGTTCCCCACATTAGGTGCAGTATAGTTCTCCCCACATTAGGTGCAGTATAGTTCCCTCCACATTAGGTGCAGTATAGTTCTCCCCACATTAGGTGCAGTATAGTTCCCCCACATTAGGTGCAGTATAGATCCCCCACATTAGGTGCAGTATAGTTCTCCCCACATTGGTGCAGTATAGTTCCCCACATTAGGTGCAGTATAGTCCCACACATTGGTGCAGTATAGTTCCCCACATTAGGTGCAGTATAGTTCCCTCCACATTAGGTGCAGTATAGTTCTCCCCACATTAGGTGCAGTATAGTCCCCCACATTAGGTGCAGTATAGTTCCCCACATTAGGTGCAGTATAGATCCCCCACATTAGGTGCAGTATAGTTCTCCCCACATTGGTGCAGTATAGTTCCCCACATTAGGTGCAGTATAGTTCCCTCCACATTAGGTGCAGTATAGTTCCCCCACATTAGGTGCAGTATAGTTCCCTCCACATTAGGTGCAGTATAGTTCCCCCACATTAGGTGCAGTATAGTTCCCCCACATTAGGTGCAGTATAGTTCCCCACATTAGGTGCAGTATAGTTCCCCACATTAGGTGCAGTATAGTTCCCTCCACATTAGGTGCAGTATAGTTCCCTCCACATTAGGTGCAGTATAGTTCTCCCCACATTAGGTGCAGTATAGTTCTCCCCACATTAGGTGCAGTATAGTTCTCCCCACATTAGGTGCAGTATAGTTCCCCCACATTAGGTGCAGTATAGTTCCCCCACATTAGGTGCAGTATAGTTCTCCCCACATTAGGTGCAGTATAGTTCCCCACATTAGGTGCAGTATAGTTCCCCACATTAGGTGCAGTATAGTTCCCTCCACATTAGGTGCAGTATAGTTCTCCCCACATTAGGTGCAGTATAGTTCTCCCCACATTAGGTGCAGTATAGTTCCCCCACATTAGGTGCAGTATAGTTCCCCCACATTAGGTGCAGTATAGTTCCCCCACATTAGGTGCAGTATAGTTCCCCACATTAGGTGCAGTATAGTCCCACACATTGGTGCAGTATAGTCCCCAGGCCCGTCGCTACCGGACCGGCAAACCAAGCAATTGCTTGGGGCCCCGAGCTGGCTGGGGGGCCCCGAGCAGAGCCGGTGCTTGCCCGTCCTGTAGCGACGGGACACTTCGGGGGGCCCGCACATTTCACCAAAATTACATTTTTGAGGGGCGCGGGCCCCTTAAGAAACAAAGCAGGGCCGGCACCGGACAGGTCAGGGGATGATTGGAGTAGAGACGTCACGTGCCCCGCGCAGGCACGCACGTCTACGCCAATCACCTGACCTGTCCCTGCTTGCGTCCCCGCGGGAACCTCCAGCATCCTCCGTGCAGTGACAGGAGCAGCAGCAGACTCCCGCCTCTGCAACGATCCCCGGCAGGGTAAGTAAACTGGCGCGGGGGGCCCGGGGGATTGTATGGTTGTCAGGGGACTGCAATGGTGATGAGAGGTGTTTGTGTGTGTGTGTGTGTGTGGGGGGGGGGGGGGGTGTCATGGGGGTCATGAGAGATGCAGGAGGGGTGTTATGGGGGTCATGAGAGATGCAGGGGGGTGTTATGGGGATCATGAGAGATGCAGGAGGGGTGTTATGGGGGTCATGAGAGATGCAGGAGGGGTGTTATGGGGTCATGAGAGATGCAGGAGGTGTTATGGGGGTCATGATAGATATAGGGAGTGTTATGGGGGTCATGAGAGATGCAGGAGGGGTGTTATGGGGGTCATGAGAGATGCAGGGGGGTGTTATGGGGATCATGAGAGATGCAGGGGGGGTGTTATGGGGGTCATGAGAGATGCAGGAGGGGTGTTATGGGGTCATGAGAGATGCAGTGGGGTGTTATGGGGGTCATGAGAGATGCAGGGGTGGTGTTATGGGGGTCATGAGAGATGCAGGAGGGGTGTTATGGGGGTCATGATAGATATAGGGAGTGTTATGGGGGTCATGAGAGATGCAGGAGGGGTGTTATGGGGGTCATGAGAGATGCAGGAGGGGTGTTATGGGGGTCATGAGAGATGCAGGGGGTGTTATGGGGGTCATGAGAGATGCAGGGGAGTGTTATGGGGATCGTGAGAGATGCAGGAGGGGTGTTATGGGGGTCATGAGAGATGCAGGAGGGTGTTATGGGGGTCATGAGAGATGCAGGAGGGGTGTTATGGGGATCGTGAGAGATGCAGGAGGGGTGTTATGGGGGTCATGAGAGATGCAGGAGGGTGTTATGGGGGTCATGAGAGATGCAGGAGGGGTGTTATGGGGATCGTGAGAGATGCAGGAGGGGTGTTATGGGGGTCATGAGAGATGCAGGAGGGGTGTTATGGGGGTCATGAGAGATGCAGGAGGGGTGTTATGGGGGTCATGAGAGATGCAGGGGGGTGTTATGGGGGTCATGAGAGATGCAGGGGGGTGTTATGGGGATCATGAGAGATGCAGGGGGGTGTTATGGGGATCATGAGAGATGCAGGGGGGTGTTATGGGGGTCATGAGATGCAGGAGAGGTGTTATGGGGGTCATGAGAGATGCAGTGGGGTGTTATGGGGGTCATGAGAGATGCAGGGGGGTGTTATGGGGGTCATGAGAGATGCAGGGGGGTGTTATGGGGATCATGAGAGATGCAGTGGAGTGTTATGGGGGTCATGAGAGATGCAGGAGGGGTGTTATGGGGGTCATGAGAGATGCAGGCGGGGTGTTATGGGGGTCATGAGAGATGCAGGAGAGGTGTTATGGGGATCGTGAGAGATGCAAGGGGGTGTTATTGGGATCGTGAGAGATGCAGGGGGTGTTATGGGGGTCATGAGAGATGCAGGAGGGGTGTTATGGGGATCGTGAGAGATGCAGGAGGGTGTTATGGGGTCATGAGAGATGAAGGGGGGGTGTTATGGGGGTCATGAGAGATGCAGGGGGTGTTATGGGGGTCATGAGAGATGCAGGAGGGGTGTTATGGGGGTCATGAGAGATGCAGGAGGGGTGTTATGGGGGTCATGAGAGATGCAGGGGGTGTTATGGGGGTCATGAGAGATGCAGGAGGGGTGTTATGGGGGTCATGAGAGATGCAGGAGGGGTGTTATGGGGATCGTGAGAGATGCAGGGGGTGTTATGGGGGTCATGAGAGATGCAGGGGGGTGTTATGGGGGTCATGAGAGATGCAGGGGGGTGTTATGGGGGTCATGAGAGATGCAGGGGGGTGTTATGGGGATCATGAGAGATGCAGTGGAGTGTTATGGGGGTCATGAGAGATGCAGGGGGTGTTATGGGGGTCATGAGAGATGCAGGGGGTGTTATGGGGGTCATGAGAGATGCAGGAGGGGTGTTATGGGGGTCATGAGAGATGCAGAAGGGGTGTTATGGGGGTCATGAGAGATGCAGGAGGGGTGTTATGGGGGTCATGAGAGATGCAGGAGGGGTGTTATGGGGTTCATGAGAGATGCAGGAGGGGTGTTATGGGGATCATGAGAGATGCAGGGGGTGTTATGGGGGTCATGAGAGATGCAGGGGGGTGTTATGGGGGTCATGAGAGATGCAGGAGGGGTGTTATGGGGGTCATGATAGATATAGGGAGTGTTATGGGGGTCATGAGAGATGCAGGGGGTGTTATGGGGGTCATGAGAGATGCAGGGGGTGTTATGGGGGTCATGAGAGATGCAGGGGGTGTTATGGGGGTCATGAGAGATGCAGGGGGGTGTTATGGGGTTCATGAGAGATGCAGGGGGGTGTTATGGGGGTCATGAGAGATGCAGGGGGTGTTATGGGGGTCATGAGAGATGCAGGGGGTGTTATGGGGGTCATGAGAGATGCAGGGGGTGTTATGGGGATCATGAGAGATGCAGGGGGGTGTTATGGGGGTCATGAGAGATGCAGGGGGTGTTATGGGGGTCATGAGAGATGCAGGGGGGTGTTATGGGGGTCATGAGAGATGCAGGGGGTGTTATGGGGGTCATGAGAGATGCAGGGGAGTGTTATGGGGATCATGAGAGATGCAGTGGGGTGTTATGGGGGTCATGAGAGATGCAGGGGGGTGTTATGGGGGGTCATGAGAGATGCAGGAGGGGTGTTATGGGGGTCATGAGAGATGCAGGGGGGTGTTATGGGGGTCATGAGAGGTGCCCCCCCCCTGCACCTCTCCTCATCCCCCCCCCCCCCGGTTATAATAGTGATGAGGAGAGGTGGGGGGGGGGGGAGTTATAGTAATAATGAGGAGAGGTATATGTATATATGATGTGTATGCATGTGTGGCAGTATTGTATTCAGTGGATGCAGTGTGGAGCAGCATTATATTCAGGGTACAGTGTGTGGCAGCATTATATTCAGGGGTACAGTGTGTGGCAGTATTATATTCAGGGGTACAGTGTGTGGAAGCATTATATTCAGGGTACAGTGTGTGGCAGTATTATTTTCAGGGTACAGTGTGTGGCAGTATTATTTTCAGGGTACAGTGTGTGGCAGTATTATTTTCAGGGTACAGTGTGTGGCAGTATTATTTTCAGGGTACAGTGTGTGGAAGCATTATATTCAGTGGATACAGTGTGGAGCAGCATTATATTCAGGGTACAGTGTGTGGCAGCATTATATTCAGGGTACAGTGTGTGGCAGAATTATAGTCAGGGTACAGTGTGTGGCAGCATTATAGTCAGGGTACAGTGTGAGGCAGCATTATATTCAGGGTACAGTGTGTGGAAGCATTATATTCAAGGTACAGTGTGAGGCAGCATTATCTTCAGGGTACAGTGTGGGGCAGTATATTATTTAGAGTACACTTTCTGGCAAGGTTATAATGATTACTGTCTTCATGCAGAGGATGAGGATCTGCTGACAGTGAGGAGCCAATGATGCCTGGATGTCAGACTCTGCAGAGAAGATGGAGCTGGAGGAAGACCTGGTCTCTGGACCAGATGAAGAAGAAAAGATAACAGAGAAGATATCACTCAAGTCAGAAGACGTCACTCAGGTCACTATCATTGTGTATTCTCCTGACTGTCCCATCAGAGCTGTAGTCACATGTAAGTTCTGCAGTGATGATGGGTAAAACTGTGTCCAATCTGTGGCTCTTCAGCTGTTACAAAACTACAACTCCCATTGCCAGAGGCTCTCCAGAATGATGGGAGTTTTAGCTTTCCAACAGCTGGAGAACCATTTTAACCGAGGTGATCGGTGGGGGTCTCAGCAGTCAAACCCCCACCAAAAAAATGGCCCGGGAGGGGGGGGGGTCTGGACAGCGGGTATGGGTAGGGAACACTGCTGCACCTAATGTGGGGGGAACACTGCCTACCTAATGTGGGGGGAAGACTGCCTACCTAATGTGGGGGATCTCTGCTGCACCTAATGTAGGGGGAACACTGCTGCACCTAATGTGCGTTGTATTGACGTTCGCTCACGTTGCGCTCCCAGAATTCAAGGGTCGGCGTTACTATGGAGGGGGGGGCCTCCATGTCCATTTTGCTTGGGGCCCCCAAATTCCTTCAAACGGCCCTGATAGTCCCCCACATTAGGTGCAGTATAGTTCCCCACATTAGGTGCAGTATAGTCCCACACATTGGTGCAGTATAGTCCCCCACATTAGGAGCAGTATAGCTCTCCACATTAGGTGCAGTATAGCTCTCCACATTAGGTGCAGTATAGCTCTCCACATTAGGTGCAGTATAGTTCTCCACATTAGGTGCAGTATAGTTCTCCACATTAGGTGCAGTATAGTTCCCCCACATTAGGTTGGCAGTATAGTTCCCCCACATTAGGTTGGCAGTATAGTTCCCCCACATTAGGTTGTCAGTATAGTTCCCCACATTAGGTGCAGTATAATTCCCCACATTAGGTGCAGTATACAGTAGTTCCCCCACATGAGGTGCAGTATAATTCCCCACATTAGGTGCAGTATACAGTAGTTCCCCCACATTAGGTGCAGTATACAGTAGTTCCCCCACATTAGTTGCAGTATACAGTAGTTCCCCCGCATTAGGTGCAGTATAATTCCCCCCATTAGGTGCAGTATACAGTAGTTCCCCACATTAGGTGCAGTATACAGTAGTTCTCCCACATTAGGTGCAGTATACAGTAGTTCCCCCACATTAGGTGCAGTGTAGTTCCCCCACATTAGGTGCAGTATAGTTCCCCACATTAGGTGCAGTATAGTTCCCCCACATTAGGTGCAGTATAGTTCCCCACATTAGGTGCAGTATAGTTCCCCCACATTAGGTGCAGTGTAGTTCCCCCACATTAGGTGCAGTGTAGTTCCCCCACATTAGGTTGGCAGTATAGTTCCCCCACATTAGGTTGGCAGTATAGTTCCCCCACATTAGGTTGGCAGTATAGTTCCCCACATTAGGTGCAAAATAGTTCCCCACATTAGGTGCAGTATAGTCCCTCCACATTAGGTGCAGTATACAGTAGTTCCCCACATTAGGTGCAGTATACAGTAGTTCCCCACATTAGGTGCAGTATACAGTAGTCCCCCCACATTAGGTGCAGTATACAGTAATCCCCCCACATTAGGTGCAGTATACAGTAATCCCCCCACATTAGGTGCAGTATACAGTAGTCCCCCCACATTAGGTGCAGTATACAGTAGTCCCCCCAAATTAGGTGCAGTATTCAGTAGTTCCCCACATTAGGTGCAGTATACAGTAGTTCCCCACATTAGGTGCAGTATACAGTAGTCCCCCCACATTAGGTGCAGTATACAGTAATCCCCCCACATTAGGTGCAGTATACAGTAATCCCCCCACATTAGGTGCAGTATACAGTAGTCCCCCCACATTAGGTGCAGTATACAGTAGTCCCCCCACATTAGGTGCAGTATACAGTAGTTCCCCACATTAGGTGCAGTATACAGAAGTTCCCCCACATTAGGTGCAGTATACAGTAGTTCCCCCACATTAGGTGCAGTATAATTCCCCACATTAGGTGCAGTATACAGTAGTTCCCCCACATTAGGTGCAGTATACAGTAGTTCCCCCACATTAGGTGCAGTATACAGTAATTCCCCCGCATTAGGTGCAGTATAATTCCCCCCATTAGGTGCAGTATACAGTAGTTCACCACATTAGGTGCAGTATACAGTAGTTCCCCCACATTAGGTGCAGTATACAGTAGTTCCCCCACATTAGGTGCAGTATAGTTCCCCACATTAGGTACAGTATAGTTCCCCCACATTAGGTGCAGTGTAGTTCCCCCACATTAGGTGCAGTGTAGTTCCCCCACATTAGGTGCAGTGTAGTTCCCCCACATTAGGTGCAGTGTAGTTCCCCCACATTAGGTGCAGTGTAGTTCCCCCACATTAGGTGCAGTGTAGTTCCCCCACATTAGGTGCAGTGTAGTTCCCCCACATTAGGTGCAGTGTAGTTCCCCCACATTAGGTGCAGTGTAGTTCCCCCACATTAGGTGCAGTGTAGTTCCCCCACATTAGGTGCAGTGTAGTTCCCCCACATTAGGTGCAGTGTAGTTCCCCCACATTAGGTGCAGTGTAGTTCCCCCACATTAGGTGCAGTGTAGTTCCCCCACATTAGGTGCAGTGTAGTTCCCCCACATTAGGTGCAGTGTAGTTCCCCCACATTAGGTGCAGTGTAGTTCCCCCACATTAGGTGCAGTGTAGTTCCCCCACATTAGGTGCAGTGTAGTTCCCCCACATTAGGTGCAGTGTAGTTCCCCCACATTAGGTGCAGTGTAGTTCCCCCACATTAGGTGCAGTGTAGTTCCCCCACATTAGGTGCAGTGTAGTTCCCCCACATTAGGTGCAGTGTAGTTCCCCCACATTAGGTGCAGTGTAGTTCCCCCACATTAGGTGCAGTGTAGTTCCCCCACATTAGGTGCAGTGTAGTTCCCCCACATAAACCCCCACCAAAAAAATGGCCCGGGAGGGGGGGGGGTCTGGACAGCGGGTATGGGTAGGGAACACTGCTGCACCTAATGTGGGGGGAACACTGCCTACCTAATGTGGGGGGAAGACTGCCTACCTAATGTGGGGGATCTCTGCTGCACCTAATGTAGGGGGAACACTGCTGCACCTAATGTGCGTTGTATTGACGTTCGCTCACGTTGCGCTCCCAGAATTCAAGGGTCGGCGTTACTATGGAGGGGGGGGCCTCCATGTCCATTTTGCTTGGGGCCCCCAAATTCCTTCAAACGGCCCTGATAGTCCCCCACATTAGGTGCAGTATAGTTCCCCACATTAGGTGCAGTATAGTCCCACACATTGGTGCAGTATAGTCCCCCACATTAGGAGCAGTATAGCTCTCCACATTAGGTGCAGTATAGCTCTCCACATTAGGTGCAGTATAGCTCTCCACATTAGGTGCAGTATAGTTCTCCACATTAGGTGCAGTATAGTTCTCCACATTAGGTGCAGTATAGTTCCCCCACATTAGGTTGGCAGTATAGTTCCCCCACATTAGGTTGGCAGTATAGTTCCCCCACATTAGGTTGTCAGTATAGTTCCCCACATTAGGTGCAGTATAATTCCCCACATTAGGTGCAGTATACAGTAGTTCCCCCACATGAGGTGCAGTATAATTCCCCACATTAGGTGCAGTATACAGTAGTTCCCCCACATTAGGTGCAGTATACAGTAGTTCCCCCACATTAGTTGCAGTATACAGTAGTTCCCCCGCATTAGGTGCAGTATAATTCCCCCCATTAGGTGCAGTATACAGTAGTTCCCCACATTAGGTGCAGTATACAGTAGTTCTCCCACATTAGGTGCAGTATACAGTAGTTCCCCCACATTAGGTGCAGTGTAGTTCCCCCACATTAGGTGCAGTATAGTTCCCCACATTAGGTGCAGTATAGTTCCCCCACATTAGGTGCAGTATAGTTCCCCACATTAGGTGCAGTATAGTTCCCCCACATTAGGTGCAGTGTAGTTCCCCCACATTAGGTGCAGTGTAGTTCCCCCACATTAGGTTGGCAGTATAGTTCCCCCACATTAGGTTGGCAGTATAGTTCCCCCACATTAGGTTGGCAGTATAGTTCCCCACATTAGGTGCAAAATAGTTCCCCACATTAGGTGCAGTATAGTCCCTCCACATTAGGTGCAGTATACAGTAGTTCCCCACATTAGGTGCAGTATACAGTAGTTCCCCACATTAGGTGCAGTATACAGTAGTCCCCCCACATTAGGTGCAGTATACAGTAATCCCCCCACATTAGGTGCAGTATACAGTAATCCCCCCACATTAGGTGCAGTATACAGTAGTCCCCCCACATTAGGTGCAGTATACAGTAGTCCCCCCAAATTAGGTGCAGTATTCAGTAGTTCCCCACATTAGGTGCAGTATACAGTAGTTCCCCACATTAGGTGCAGTATACAGTAGTCCCCCCACATTAGGTGCAGTATACAGTAATCCCCCCACATTAGGTGCAGTATACAGTAATCCCCCCACATTAGGTGCAGTATACAGTAGTCCCCCCACATTAGGTGCAGTATACAGTAGTCCCCCCACATTAGGTGCAGTATACAGTAGTTCCCCACATTAGGTGCAGTATACAGAAGTTCCCCCACATTAGGTGCAGTATACAGTAGTTCCCCCACATTAGGTGCAGTATAATTCCCCACATTAGGTGCAGTATACAGTAGTTCCCCCACATTAGGTGCAGTATACAGTAGTTCCCCCACATTAGGTGCAGTATACAGTAATTCCCCCGCATTAGGTGCAGTATAATTCCCCCCATTAGGTGCAGTATACAGTAGTTCACCACATTAGGTGCAGTATACAGTAGTTCCCCCACATTAGGTGCAGTATACAGTAGTTCCCCCACATTAGGTGCAGTATAGTTCCCCACATTAGGTACAGTATAGTTCCCCCACATTAGGTGCAGTGTAGTTCCCCCACATTAGGTGCAGTGTAGTTCCCCCACATTAGGTGCAGTGTAGTTCCCCCACATTAGGTGCAGTGTAGTTCCCCCACATTAGGTGCAGTGTAGTTCCCCCACATTAGGTGCAGTGTAGTTCCCCCACATTAGGTGCAGTGTAGTTCCCCCACATTAGGTGCAGTGTAGTTCCCCCACATTAGGTGCAGTGTAGTTCCCCCACATTAGGTGCAGTGTAGTTCCCCCACATTAGGTGCAGTGTAGTTCCCCCACATTAGGTGCAGTGTAGTTCCCCCACATTAGGTGCAGTGTAGTTCCCCCACATTAGGTGCAGTGTAGTTCCCCCACATTAGGTGCAGTGTAGTTCCCCCACATTAGGTGCAGTGTAGTTCCCCCACATTAGGTGCAGTGTAGTTCCCCCACATTAGGTGCAGTGTAGTTCCCCCACATTAGGTGCAGTGTAGTTCCCCCACATTAGGTGCAGTGTAGTTCCCCCACATTAGGTGCAGTGTAGTTCCCCCACATTAGGTGCAGTGTAGTTCCCCCACATTAGGTGCAGTGTAGTTCCCCCACATTAGGTGCAGTGTAGTTCCCCCACATTAGGTGCAGTGTAGTTCCCCCACATTAGGTGCAGTGTAGTTCCCCCACATTAGGTGCAGTGTAGTTCCCCCACATTAGGTGCAGTGTAGTTCCCCCACATTAGGTGCAGTGTAGTTCCCCCACATTAGGTGCAGTGTAGTTCCCCCACATTAGGTGCAGTGTAGTTCCCCCACATTAGGTGCAGTGTAGTTCCCCCACATTAGGTGCAGTGTAGTTCCCCCACATTAGGTGCAGTGTAGTTCCCCCACATTAGGTGCAGTGTAGTTCCCCCACATTAGGTGCAGTGTAGTTCCCCCACATTAGGTGCAGTGTAGTTCCCCCACATTAGGTGCAGTGTAGTTCCCCCACATTAGGTGCAGTGTAGTTCCCCCACATTAGGTGCAGTGTAGTTCCCCCACATTAGGTGCAGTGTAGTTCCCCCACATTAGGTGCAGTGTAGTTCCCCCACATTAGGTGCAGTGTAGTTCCCCCACATTAGGTGCAGTGTAGTTCCCCCACATTAGGTGCAGTGTAGTTCCCCCACATTAGGTGCAGTGTAGTTCCCCCACATTAGGTGCAGTGTAGTTCCCCCACATTAGGTGCAGTGTAGTTCCCCCACATTAGGTGCAGTGTAGTTCCCCCACATTAGGTGCAGTGTAGTTCCCCCACATTAGGTGCAGTATAGTTCCCCCACATTAGGTGCAGTATAGTTCCCCCACATTAGGTGCAGTATAGTTCCCTCACATTAGGTGCAGTATAGTTCCCCCACATTAGGTTGGCAGTATAGTTCCCCCACATTAGGTTGGCAGTATAGTTCCCCACATTAGGTGCAGTATAGTTCCCCACATTAGGTGCAGTATAGTCTCCCACATTAGGTGCAGTATACAGTAGTCCCTCCACATTAGGTGCAGTATACAGTAGTTTCCCCACATTAGGTGCAGTATACAGTAGTTCCCCCACATTAGGTGCAGTATAGTTCCCCCACATTAGGTGCAGTATAGTTCCCTCACATTAGGTGCAGTATAATTCCCCACATTAGGTGCAGTATAGTTCCCCCACATTAGGTGCAGTATAATTCCCCACATTAGGTTCAGTATAGTTCCCCCACATTAGGTGCACTATAATTCCACCACATTTGGTGCAGTATAGATCCCCACATTAAGTGACTGCACTTAATGTGGGGGAACTATACTGCACCAAATGTGGTGGAATTATAGTGCAACTAATGTTCCCCTACAGACATACAGCCTTCAGCCATATACAATGTATGGCTGGAGGCTGTATGCCTGTTTACTGCCCCACTTGAGTATTCCGACCACCGCTCCTGGATCACGATCTACTGCTATGGCCTATGGGCCATCCCGGTCACGATCTACTGCTATGGCCTATGGGCCATCCCGGGAGCAGCGGTCGGAACACTGAAGATGACCGCAGGTCACTTACCATACCCGCACGTCCTCCTCACAGCTGCGCTCTGCTGTACTGTTGCTATGGGCGCACGCACGTGACGTCAGTGCCGTCACTGCGTGCGCTTCCTCCCAACGGCCCCAGCGTTTTTAAAGTTAACGCGGTGCCGCTATGAAGTAAACGGGGCATCCTTGTGGCCTGAAAAGATTTTTCGGGACACAGGGATGTCCCGAATGTGACGGGGCCCCCCTGCGGGCACGGGGCCCGGAGCTGATCACTGTTTTAAAGTTGCCCCCCTGCTAATCTTTAACAAGAAGCCAACGCTGCGGCCACTTTAAAACAGTTGCCCCCCCCCCCCCCCCCCCCTACTGAGCAGACGGCAGGACCCCTGGGGGATGGGGGCCCTAGGCAATTGCCTGGTTTGCCCCGCCATAACACCGGCCCTGCTTATAATGAAAAATGGCAGCAATGTTTTAAAAAGGCTATATGTGAAAATCCGGTATATTGATAGCAATATTAACAATAATGCCAGTATACAAGGAGAAAAATTATCACCATACATATTACCATGATACTGTTACTGACCAAATCCTGTATGTTGAGAGTAATATTACCAATAATACCAGTATACAAGGAGGAATATTATCCCCATACATATTACCATCATACTGTTACTAGCCAAATCCTGTATACTGAAACCAATATTACCAGTATACAAGGAGGAATATTATGCCCATACATATTACCGTCATACTGTTACTGACCAAATCCTGTGAACTGACATTGAAATTATCAATATCACTATACAAGGGACAAGTAATATCGCCACATCATGACCAGTATCACCGCAGAATGACTAATATCCCCGCACTGCTACTGAAAAAAATCCACTAGGCAAAGACCAAGGTTAACTCCATACAGTGATCATATACAGATAGATACCAACACTACAAAGGTGCCCCCCTTCCCTCTCCCCTTCTTAGCTAAGTAAATGTTCAGCCTTAATATATTAGGTAGGTAGGCAGGCTTCTTCCCACTTCTACCTCCATTCCACATTAGGCTGTATTCACCCCACGATTGTTACATACGGGACCGGATCCGATAGGGATATGTGAAAACCAGGCACTCCCGTATCTCAGCCGGACCTGGCCCCCATCTCATCTCATTTGAATGAGCCGACCGGAGTCAAATAGTGACTCCGGTCGGCTTATTTTTGCCCCATATCCGGTTTTGTGACCAGACTTAAAACCGTGGTATACTACAGTTTTAAGTACGGTCACAAATCTGGATACGGGGCAAAACTGAGCCGACTGGAGTCATTATCTGACTCCGGTCGGCTCCTTCAAACGAGATGTGGTCCGGGTCCGGCTGAGATACGGGAGCGCCTGGTTTTCACATCTCCCAGCCAGATCCGGTTTGTAACAATTGTGGTGTGAATGCAGCCTTAGCTAGATATATCTCTCTCCACCCAGGGCAGAACTGGGGCTAAAAACCAACCCTGAAAAAATGATCATACCAGCCCCACAGCATTGTGTCATTGTGGCAGCCGCCGGCAGCAGGGAAGGGACAGGGAAGCCTGACATTTGATTTGCCAGGCCTCCATAAGAAAGCTATGTTGTGGCAGAAATGTGGTATTAACACTTGGGGAAGACAGTATAAAAAAACCCTCTCTTCCTTGCTCTTGCGCTACCGCCAGAATCACGAAATTCAGTTCCCAGTGTCAGCGCTTCTGGGTTAGGTGACTTTACACAGCTGCTCATTCAGTTATGGGCCGAAGCAATGTCCAGCCTCAGCCTCTGATTGGATGGCTAGTTATATGACGTCACCTGACCCGGAAGTGCCAGATACCAGGAACACAATTCCAGTAGTAGTGCAGAAGCCAGGAATGTAACTGTATAGGGACTAGGGCTACAAACTGTGGACTGCTAGTTGTTCCAAAAATGGTCTGGGCATGCTGGTAGTTGTAGTTTTGCTGGGAGTTTTAGTTAAGCAACAGCTGGAGGTCCACAGTTTGGAGACCATTGGCATAGGGAGAGATGCGTCACCCGCCCCGCTGGGACCAGCCCCAGGGACTCATTTCCGGGGTTTCAGCAGGATTTTCAATCTAAGATGACTCTGAATGACCGAGTGTCTCAGTGTTTTTCCTGGTGTCCTGGGATCGTGATGTCTGCACCAGTTTTATGCTGCCCGATGTTTAGGCAGAATAACTGATAACACATTCCCCTTAACTGTAGTTATATATAAAACAATATTTATTATTTTTCATTAACTAACAACTTAAATTGCAATAAAAGAAAACCAAAGTGCCCTCTCTTACAAAGTAGTAACAGCAGGTCTTCTCAGTGGCGTCTCTAGGGGGGGGGCAGAGGGGGCCACGGCCCCCCCTATATCATGATTGGCCCCCCTTGTGCCCCCCCTAGCAGCAGTAGGTCACTAGCAGCTCTCATGGCTATCAGGGGGTACAGCTAGTTCACCAGTAAGGGGCCCGAGCCCCCGCCCCCCCGGAGCCATCTTTTTTATATAAACCTTCAGCCTGTAGAGGAGTGTACAGAGGGGTTTAGAGGAGTGTACATGAGTGACAGATGGGTGTACATGGGTGACAGAGGGGTGTAGAGGAGTGTACATGGGTGACAGATGGGTGTACATGGGTGACAGAGGGGTATAGAGGAGTGTACATGGGTGACAGAGGGGTGTAGAGGAGTGTACATGGGTGACATGGGTGACAGAGGGGTGTAGAGGAGTGTACATGGGTGACAGAGGGGTGTAGAGGAGTGTACGCATAGGCGTGCACAGTCTATTGCATATATATATATAAATGTCGAAAAAAATGCAGCACTACTTTACCACAGTAGGCGGGTGCCAGCTCCTCAGGCTCGATCACAGCCAATTGATAACTTCAAAAATGGTGCGGCACTCCAAATATCCAAAAAATAACTATTTATTCCACATGTCAAACAGTGCGACGTTTCAGCCCCTCTTGCTTGCATGCACACATACATAAACAGACCTACACTCATATAAATATCAATACAAACAAAATGAAAAACTTTATTAAAACTTTTTTGGGGATTGGAAGCTTTTTTTTTTAGATTGGAGGCTCCATTATACATACACTGTACAGCAATCATACATCCATTATACATACACTGTACAGCAATCATACATTCAGTATACATACACTGTACAGCAATCATATATCCATTATACATACACTGTACAGCAATCATATATTCATTATACATACACTGTACAGCAATCATACCTCCATTATACATACACTGTACAGCAATCATACCTCCATTATACATACACTGTACAGAAATCATACATTCATTATACATACACTGTACAGCAATCATACCTCCATTATACATACACTGTACAGCAATCATACCTCCATTATACATACACTGTACAGCAATCATACCTCCATTATACATACACTGTACAGCAATCATACCTCCATTATACATACACTGTACAGCAATCATACCTCCATTATACATACACTGTACAGCAATCATACCTCCATTATACATACACTGTAAAGCAATCATACATTCATTATACACACACTGTACAGCAATCATACCTCCATTATACATACACTGTACAGCAATCATACATTCATTATACATACACTGTACAGCAATCATACATCCATTATACATACACTGTACAGCAATCATACCTCCATTATACATACACTGTACAGCAATCATACATTCATTATACATACACTGTACAGCAATCATACCTCCATTATACATACACTGTACAGCAATCATACATTCATTATACATACACTGTACAGCAATCATACATCCATTATACATACACTGTACAGCAAGCATACCTCCATTATACATACACTGTACAGCAATCATACATTCAGTATACATACACTGTACAGCAATCATACATCCATTATACATACACTGTACAGCAATCATACATTCAGTATACATACACTGTACAGCAATCATACATCCATTATACATACACTGTACAGCAATCATATATTCATTATACATACACTGTACAGCAATCATACCTCCATTATACATACACTGTACAGCAATCATACATCCATTATACATACACTGTACAGAAATCATACATTCATTATACATACACTGTACAGCAATCATACCTCCATTATACATACACTGTACAGCAATCATACATCCATTATACATACACTGTACAGCAATCATACATCCATTATACATACACTGTACAGCAACCATACCTCCATTATACATACACTGTACAGCAATCATACATTCATTATACATACACTGTACAGCAATCATACCTCCATTATACATACACTGTACAGCAATCATACATTCATTATACATACACTGTACAGCAATCATACATACATTATACATACACTGTACAGCAAGCATACCTCCATTATACATACACTGTACAGCAATCATACATTCAGTATACATACACTGTACAGCAATCATACATCCATTATACACTCTGTACAGCAAGCATACCTCCATTATACATACACTGTACAGCAATCATACCTCCATTATACATACACTGTACAGCAATTATACCTCCATTATACATACACTGTACAGAAATCATACATTCATTATACATACACTGTACAGCAATCATACCTCCATTATACATACACTGTACAGCAATCATACATCCACTATACATACACTGTACAGCAATCATACATCCATTATACATACACTGTACAGCAATCATACCTCCATTATACATACACTGTACAGCAATCACACATTCATTATACATACACTGTACAGCAATCATACATCCATTATACATACACTGTACAGCAATCATACCTCCATTATACATACACTGTACAGCAATCATACATCCATTATACATACACTGTACAGCAAGCATACCTCCATTATACATACACTGTACAGCAATCATACATTCAGTATACATACACTGTACAGCAATCATACATCCATTATACATACACTGTACAGCAAGCATACCTCCATTATACATACACTGTACAGCAAGCATACCTCCATTATACATACACTGTACAGCAAGCATACCTCCATTATACATACACTGTACAGCAAGCATACATCCATTATACATACACTGTACAGCAAGCATACCTCCATTATACATACACTGTACAGCAATCATACATCCATTATACATACACTGTACAGCAATCATACATTCATTATACATACACTGTACAGCAATCATACCTCTATTATACATACACTGTACAGCAATCATACATTCATTATACATACACTGTACAGCAATCATACATCCATTATACATACACTGTACAGCAAGCATACCTCCATTATACATACACTGTACAGCAATCATACATTCAGTATACATACACTGTACAGCAATCATACATCCATTATACATACACTGTACAGCAAGCATACCTCCATTATACATACACTGTACAGCAATCATACATTCATTATACATACACTGTACAGCAATCATACATCCATTATACATACACTGTACAGCAATCATACATTCATTATACATACACTGTACAGCAATCATACATCCATTATACATACACTGTACAGCAAGCATACATTCATTATACATACACTGTGACTGTACAGCAATCATATATCCATTATACATACACTGTACAGCAATCATACATTCATTATACATACACTGTACAGCAATCATACATCCATTATACATACACTGTGTCTGTACAGCAATCATACATCCATTATACATACACTGTACAGCAATCATACATCCATTATACATACACTGTACAGCAATCATACATCCATTTTACATACACTGTACAGCAAGCATACATTCATTATACATACCAAGTGATTGTACAGCAATCATACATCCATTATACATACACTGTACAGCAATCATACATCCATTATACATACACTGTGTCTGTACAGCAATCATACATCCATTATACATACACTGTACAGCACGCATACCTCCATTATACATACACTATAAAGCAATCATACATTCAGTATACATACACTGTACAGCAATCATACATCCATTATACATACACTGTGACTGTACAGCAATCATACATCCATTATACATACACTGTACAGCAATCATACATCCATTATACATACACTGACTGTACAGCAATCATACATCCATTATACAAACACTGTGACTGTACAGCAATCATACATCCATTATCCATACACTGTACAGCAAGCGTACCTCCATTATACATACACTGTGACTGTACAGCAATCATACATCCATTATACATACACTGTACAGCAAGCATACCTCCATTATACATACACTGTGACTGTACAGCAATCATACATCCATTATACATACACTGTACAGCAATCATACATCCATTATACATACACTGTACAGCAAGCATACCTCCATTATACATACACTGTACAGCAATCATACCTCCATTATACATACACTGTACAGCAATCATACCTCCATTATACATACACTGTACAGCAAGAATACCTCCATTATACATACACTGTACAGCAAGCATACCTCCATTATACATAAACTGTGACTGTACAGCAATCATACATCCATTATACATACACTGTACAGCAAGCATACCTCCATTATACATACACTGTACAGCAATCATACATCCATTATAAATACACTGTGACTGTACAGCAATCATACATCCATTATACATACACTGTGACTGTACAGCAAGCATACCTCCATTATACATACACTGTACAGCAATCATACCTCCATTATACATACACTGTACAGCAATCATACCTCCATTATACATACACTGTACAGAAATCATACATTCATTATACATACACTGTACAGCAATCATACCTCCATTATACATACACTGTACAGCAATCATACATCCATTATACATACACTGTACAGCAATCATACATCCATTATACATACACTGTACAGCAACCATACCTCCATTATACATACACTGTACAGCAATCATACATTCATTATACATACACTGTACAGCAATCATACATTCATTATACATACACTGTACAGCAATCATACCTCCATTATACATACACTGTACAGCAATCATACATTCATTATACATACACTGTACAGCAATCATACATACATTATACATACACTGTACAGCAAGCATACCTCCATTATACATACACTGTACAGCAATCATACATTCAGTATACATACACTGTACAGCAATCATACATCCATTATACATACACTGTACAGCAAGCATACCTCCATTATACATACACTGTACAGCAATCATACCTCCATTATACATACACTGTACAGCAATTATACCTCCATTATACATACACTGTACAGAAATCATACCTCCATTATACATACACTGTACAGCAATCATACCTCCATTATACATACACTGTACAGCAATCATACATCCATTATACATACACTGTACAGCAATCATACATCCATTATACATACACTGTACAGCAATCATACCTCCATTATACATACACTGTACAGCAATCACACATTCATTATACATACACTGTACAGCAATCATACCTCCATTATACATACACTGTACAGCAATCATGCATCCATTATACATACACTGTACAGCAAGCATACCTCCATTATACATACACTGTACAGCAATCATACATTCAGTATACATACACTGTACAGCAATCATACATCCATTATACATACACTGTACAGCAAGCATACCTCCATTATACATACACTGTACAGCAAGCATACCTCCATTATACATACACTGTACAGCAATCATACATCCATTATACATACACTGTACAGCAAGCATACCTCCATTATACATACACTGTACAGCAATCATACATCCATTATACATACACTGTACAGCAATCATACATTCATTATACATACACTGTACAGCAATCGTACCTCTATTATACATACACTGTACAGCAATCATACATTCATTATACATACACTGTACAGCAATCATACATCCATTATACATACACTGTACAGCAAGCATACCTCCATTATACATACACTGTACAGCAATCATACATTCAGTATACATACACTGTACAGCAATCATACATCCATTATACATACACTGTACAGCAAGCATACCTCCATTATACATACACTGTACAGCAATCATACATTCATTATACATACACTGTACAGCAATCATACATCCATTATACATACACTGTACAGCAAGCATACCTCCATTATACATACACTGTACAGCAATCATACATTCATTATACATACACTGTACAGCAATCATACATCCATTATACATACACTGTACAGCAATCATACATTCATTATACATACACTGTACAGCAATCATACATCCATTATACATACACTGTACAGCAAGCATACATTCATTATACATACACTGTGACTGTACAGCAATCATATATCCATTATACATACACTGTACAGCAATCATACATTCATTATACATACACTGTACAGCAATCATACATCCATTATACATACACTGTGTCTGTACAGCAATCATACATCCATTATACATACACTGTACAGCAATCATACATCCATTATACATACACTGTACAGCAATCATACATCCATTTTACATACACTGTACAGCAAGCATACATTCATTATACATACCAAGTGATTGTACAGCAATCATACATCCATTATACATACACTGTACAGCAATCATACATCCATTATACATACACTGTGTCTGTACAGCAATCATACATCCATTATACATACACTGTACAGCACGCATACCTCCATTATACATACACTGTAAAGCAATCATACATTCAGTATACATACACTGTACAGCAATCATACATCCATTATACATACACTGTGACTGTACAGCAATCATACATCCATTATACATACACTGTACAGCAATCATACATCCATTATACATACACTGACTGTACAGCAATCATACATCCATTATACAAACACTGTGACTGTACAGCAATCATACATCCATTATCCATACACTGTACAGCAAGCGTACCTCCATTATACATACACTGTGACTGTACAGCAATCATACATCCATTATACATACACTGTACAGCAAGCATACCTCCATTATACATACACTGTGACTGTACAGCAATCATACATCCATTATACATACACTGTACAGCAATCATACATCCATTATACATACACTGTACAGCAAGCATACCTCCATTATACATACACTGTACAGCAATCATACCTCCATTATACATACACTGTACAGCAATCATACCTCCATTATACATACACTGTACAGCAAGAATACCTCCATTATACATACACTGTACAGCAAGCATACCTCCATTATACATAAACTGTGACTGTACAGCAATCATACATCCATTATACATACACTGTACAGCAAGCATACCTCCATTATACATACACTGTACAGCAATCATACATCCATTATAAATACACTGTGACTGTACAGCAATCATACATCCATTATAAATACACTGTGACTGTACAGCAATCATACATCCATTATACATACACTGTGACTGTACAGCAAGCATACCTCCATTATACATACACTGTACAGCAATCATACCTCCATTATACATACACTGTACAGCAATCATACCTCCATTATACATACACTGTACAGAAATCATACATTCATTATACATACACTGTACAGCAATCATACCTCCATTATACATACACTGTACAGCAATCATACATCCATTATACATACACTGTACAGCAATCATACATCCATTATACATACACTGTACAGCAACCATACCTCCATTATACATACACTGTACAGCAATCATACATTCATTATACATACACTGTACAGCAATCATACATTCATTATACATACACTGTACAGCAATCATACCTCCATTATACATACACTGTACAGCAATCATACATTCATTATACATACACTGTACAGCAATCATACATACATTATACATACACTGTACAGCAAGCATACCTCCATTATACATACACTGTACAGCAATCATACATTCAGTATACATACACTGTACAGCAATCATACATCCATTATACATACACTGTACAGCAAGCATACCTCCATTATACATACACTGTACAGCAATCATACCTCCATTATACATACACTGTACAGCAATTATACCTCCATTATACATACACTGTACAGAAATCATACATTCATTATACATACACTGTACAGCAATCATACCTCCATTATACATACACTGTACAGCAATCATACATCCATTATACATACACTGTACAGCAATCATACATCCATTATACATACACTGTACAGCAATCATACATCCATTATACATACACTGTACAGCAATCATACCTCCATTATACATACACTGTACAGCAATCACACATTCATTATACATACACTGTACAGCAAGCATACCTCCATTATACATACACTGTACAGCAATCATACATCCATTATACATACACTGTACAGCAATCATACATTCATTATACATACACTGTACAGCAATCGTACCTCTATTATACATACACTGTACAGCAATCATACATTCATTATACATACACTGTACAGCAATCATACATCCATTATACATACACTGTACAGCAAGCATACCTCCATTATACATACACTGTACAGCAATCATACATTCAGTATACATACACTGTACAGCAATCATACATCCATTATACATACACTGTACAGCAAGCATACCTCCATTATACATACACTGTACAGCAATCATACATTCATTATACATACACTGTACAGCAATCATACATCCATTATACATACACTGTACAGCAAGCATACCTCCATTATACATACACTGTACAGCAATCATACCTCCATTATACATACACTGTACAGCAATTATACCTCCATTATACATACACTGTACAGCAATCATACATTCATTATACATACACTGTACAGCAATCATACATCCATTATACATACACTGTACAGCAAGCATACCTCCATTATACATACACTGTACAGCAAGCATACCTCCATTATACATACACTGTACAGCAAGCATACCTCCATTATACATACACTGTACAGCAAGCATACCTCCATTATACATACACTGTACAGCAATCATACATCCATTATACATACACTGTACAGCAATCATACATTCATTATACATACACTGTACAGCAATCATACATCCATTATACATACACTGTACAGCAAGCATACCTCCATTATACATACACTGTACAGCAATCATACATTCATTATACATACACTGTACAGCAATCATACCTCTATTATACATACACTGTACAGCAATCATACATTCATTATACATACACTGTACAGCAATCATACATCCATTATACATACACTGTACAGCAAGCATACCTCCATTATACATACACTGTACAGCGATCATACATTCATTATACATACACTGTACAGCGATCATACATTCATTATACATACACTGTACAGCAATCATACATCCATTATACATACACTGTACAGCAAGCATACCTCCATTATACATACACTGTACAGCAATCATACATTCAGTATACATACACTGTGACTGTACAGCAATCATATATCCATTATACATACACTGTACAGCAATCATACATTCATTATACATACACTGTACAGCAATCATACATCCATTATACATACACTGTGTCTGTACAGCAATCATACATCCATTATACATACACTGTACAGCAATCATACATCCATTATACATACACTGTACAGCAATCATACATCCATTATACATACACTGTACAGCAAGCATACCTCCATTATACATACACTGTGACTGTACAGCAATCATACATCCATTATACATACACTGTACAGCAATCATACATCCATTATACATACACTATACAGCAAGCATACCTCGATTATACATAAACTGTACAGCAATCATACCTCCATTATACATACACTGTACAGCAATCATACCTCCATTATACATACACTGTACAGCAATCATACCTCCATTATACATACACTGTACAGCAAGAATACCTCCATTATACATACACTGTACAGCAAGCATACCTCCATTATACATAAACTGTGACTGTACAGCAATCATACATCCATTATACATACACTGTACAGCAAGCATACCTCCATTATACATACACTGTACAGCAATCATACATCCATTATAAATACACTGTGACTGTACAGCAATCATACATCCATTATACATACACTGTGACTGTACAGCAAGCATACCTCCATTATACATACACTGTACAGCAATCATACCTCCATTATACATACACTGTACAGCAATCATACCTCCATTATACATACACTGTACAGAAATCATACATTCATTATACATACACTGTACAGCAATCATACCTCCATTATACATACACTGTACAGCAATCATACATCCATTATACATACACTGTACAGCAATCATACATCCATTATACATACACTGTACAGCAACCATACCTCCATTATACATACACTGTACAGCAATCATACATTCATTATACATACACTGTACAGCAATCATACCTCCATTATACATACACTGTACAGCAATCATACATTCATTATACATACACTTTACAGCAATCATACATACATTATACATACACTGTACAGCAAGCATACCTCCATTATACATACACTGTACAGCAATCATACATTCAGTATACATACACTGTACAGCAATCATACATCCATTATACATACACTGTACAGCAAGCATACCTCCATTATACATACACTGTACAGCAAGCATACCTCCATTATACATACACTGTACAGCAATTATACCTCCATTATACATACACTGTACAGAAATCATACATTCATTATACATACACTGTACAGCAATCATACCTCCATTATACATACACTGTACAGCAATCATACATCCATTATACATACACTGTACAGCAAGCATACCTCCATTATACATACACTGTACAGCAAGCATACCTCCATTATACATACACTGTACAGCAAGCATACATCCATTATACATACACTGTACAGCAATCATACATTCATTATACATACACTGTACAGCAATCGTACCTCTATTATACATACACTGTACAGCAATCGTACCTCTATTATACATACACTGTACAGCAATCATACATCCATTATACATACACTGTACAGCAAGCATACCTCCATTATACATACACTGTACAGCAATCATACATTTATTATACATACACTGTACAGCAATCATACATCCATTATACATACACTGTACAGCAATCATACATCCATAATGCATACACTGTACAGCAATCATACATCCATTATACATACACTGTACAGCAAGCATACCTCCATTATACATACACTGTACAGCAATCATACATTCATTATACATACACTGTACAGCAATCATACATCCATTATACATACACTGTACAGCAATCATACATCCATTATACATACACTGTACAGCAATCATACATCCATTATACATACACTGTACAGCAATCATAAATCCATTATACATACACTGTACAACAATCATACCTCCATTATACATACACTGTACAGCAAGCATACCTCCATTATACATACACTGTACAGCAATCATAAATCCATTATTCATACACTGTACAGCAATCATACATCCATTATACATACACTGTACAGCAAGCATACATTCATAATACATACACAGTGACTGTACAGCAATCATACATCCATTATACATACACTGTACAGCAATCATACATTCATTATACATACACTGTACAGCAATCATACATCCATTATACATACACTGTGTCTGTACAGCAATCATACATCCATTATACATACACTGTACAGCAAGCATACCTCCATCATACATACACTGTACAGCAATCATACATTCAGTATACATACACTGTACAGCAATCATACATTCATTATACATACACTGTACAGCAAGCATGCCTCCATTATACACACACTGTACAGCAAGCATACCTCCATTATACATACACTGTACAGCAATCATACATCCATTATACATACACTGTACAGCAAGCATACCTCCATTATACATACACTGTACAGCAATCATACATTCATTATACATACACTGTACAGCAATCATACATCCATTATACATACATCGTACAGCAATCATACATCCATTATACATACACTGTACAGCAATCATACATCCATTATACATACACTGTACAGCAAGCATACCTCCATTATACATACACTGTACAGCAATCATACATTCATTATACATACACTGTACAGCAATAATACATCCATTATACATACACTGTACAGCAATCATACATTCATTATACATACACTGTACAGCAATCATACATCCATTATACATACACTGTACAGCAAGCATACCTCCATTATACATACACTGTACAGCAATCATACATTCATTATACATACACTGTACAGCAATCATACATCCATTATACATACACTGTACAGCAATCATACATTCATTATACATACACTGTACAGCAATCATACATCCATTATACATACACTGTACAGCAATCATACATCCATTATACATACACTGTACAGCAATCATACATCCATTATACATACACTGTACAACAATCATACCTCCATTATACATACACTGTACAGCAAGCATACCTCCATTATACATACACTGTGCAGCAATCATACATCCATTATACATACACTGTACAGCAATCATACATCCATTATACATACACTGACTGTACAGCAATCATACATCCATTATACATACACTGTGACTGTATAGCAATCAAACATCCATTATACATACACTGTACAGCAAGCGTACCTCCATTATACATACACTGTGACTGTACAGCAATCATACATCCATTATACATACACTGTACAGCAAGCATACCTCCATTATACATACCCTGTGACTGTACAGCAATCATACATCCATTATACATACACTGTACAGCAATCATACATCCATTATACATACACTGTACAGCAAGCATACCTCCATTATACATACACTGTACAGCAAGCATACCTCCATTATACATACACTGTACAGCAATCATACCTCCATTATACATACACTGTACAGCAATCATACCTCCATTATACATACACTGTACAGCAAGCATACCTCCATTATACATACACTGTACAGCAAGCATACCTCCATTATACATACACTGTGACTGTACAGCAATCATACATCCATCATACATACACTGTACAGCAAGCATACCTCCATTATACATAAACTGTACAGCAATCATACATCCATTATACATACACTGTGACTGAACAGCAAGCATACCTCCATTATACATACACTGACTGTACAGCAATCATACATCCATTATACATACACTATACAGCAAGCATACCTCCATTATACATACACTGTACAGCAAGCATACCTCCATTATACATACACTGTACAGCAAGCATACCTCCATTATACATACACTGTATAGCAATCATACCTCCATTATACATACACTGTACAGCAAGCATACCTCTATTATACATACACTGTACAGCAATCATACCTCCATTATACATACACTGTGACTGTACAGCAATCATACATCCAATCCATTAATAATGGATTGGATGTATGATTGTTGTACAGTCACAGACACAGTGTATGTATAATGGATGTATGATTGCTGTACAGTGTATGTATAATGGACAGGGCTGTCTTTAATTTTGATTGGACCCTGGGCAAGCAATTTTTTTGGGGGGCCCCCCGGTCCCCCACCCCCATCCCACACACACTCGGGATCAGTACAGGATCAGTAATGTAATGTATGTACACAGTGACCTCACCAGCAGAATAGTGAGTACAGCTCTGGAGAGAAGGTGTGTTCTGCTGAGCTCCAGAGTTTCCCAGAGAAGCAGTGATTTTCTTCCACCCCTCCCCAGGTGTGTGGCAGACACCTGGGTAGGTTTTCCTGCTATGGAGCCCCGGGAAGCTGGGGCTTCATCTTGCACCCCCCCCCCCCGTTCTCGGCTGGCGGGGTGTGCAAAGGAAAATGCAACAGCCAGTAGTCAGGATGGGGTGAGGAGATCCACCAGGGTCCACAGCCATGTGGGGCCCCCTCCCCGACCTCAGCTGGGAGCTGCAAAGCTTCCAGCAGAAGCTCATCCAGGCAGCGGAGTGGAAAGTCTGCATCATAGTTACATAGTTACAAAGTTACATAGTTAGTATGGTTGAAAAAAGACATACGTCCATCAAGTCCAACCAGGGGATTGAAGGGAAGGATGTAAGGGGATAAGGGAAAGGGATGTAGTTTTATAATTCTGCATAAGCTTTAATGTTATTTTGTTCCAGGAATGTATCTAACCCTGTTTTAAAGCTGTTAATTGTTCCTGCTGTGACCAGTTCCTGAGGTAGACCGTTCCATAAATTCACAGTCCTCACGGTAAAGAAGGCGTGCCGCCCCTTTAGACTAAACCTTTTCTTTTCCAGACGGAGGGAGTGCCCCCTCGTCCTTTGGGGGGGTTTAACCTGGAACAGTTTTTCTCCATATTTTTTGTATGGGCCATTAATATACTTATATACGTTTATCATATCCCCATATCCAGCCTGTTTCCTCAGAACCCCAGCAATGGGGGGTAAAGGGGCCCAAAGAATCCCTGGCCAGCTTTGGGTCCAAAATCCAGGCCAAGATGGCTCAGTATGAACAGCTCGGAAAACAACTAAGAGGCCTCAGAGAGGAGCTGAAGTTTGCAAGACTGTTGAGACCCAATTAGCTCCGAGCAGGCTATAACTACCCCTCCCCCTTACTACAATAATTAATTAAATAATAACTGACACAACAACAATTCAACTTTTCCGTGGGTGTGGATCGGCCACAGCTTTATTTATAAAATTACTTATATAAATAACAATTTAACTGTAACAAAGACACCGATTGGCTTCTTGCCAACCCGAGAGGTGCTGCCACACTATCCTGTGTGGAGGTCTACCCCGGGTTGACCCCGCTTTCACCGTCTTCTTACCGCCAAGCTGTGACTTACAATAAACAGAGATACAAAAAGGGAGGGAGGGAGGGCAAAACTCCGGGTCCTGGACAGATTGAGGGGGGAAGGGAGGCACCACAGCTATAAATACCCAGGGGAGGGCCTTTGAAAGCCCGGGAAACTATTAGACCCCTGATTGGTGCACTCCTTCCCCCCCACCCATGGGACATACCACTATAGTTAGCAACAAGTTTTTACAGGCGGGGGAGGGGGCTAAAAAACATTGCCTGTATATTTCTTAACCCCTTAACTGCTCACCAGTCAGGGGGCAAGCTAGTTATGCACAGCTTGCCCCTCCAGACTGTTGAGACCCAATTAGCTCCGAGCTGGCTATAACTACCCCTCCCCCTTACTACAATAATTAATTAAATAATAACTGACACAACAACAATTCAACTTTTCCGTGGGTGGGGATCGGCCACAGCTTTATTTATAAAATTACTTATATAAATAACAATTTAACTGTAACAAAGACACCGATTGGCTTCTTGCCAACCCAAGAGGTGCTGCCACACTGTCCTGTGTGGAGGTCTACCCCGGGTTGACCCCGCTTTCACCGTCTTCACCGTCCACCCAAGAGATACTGGATAGCCAACACCTGGGGCCAACTCAGCCCCCCGAACACACCCAACACATTTCCTCTCCAGGAAAGTCGCCCAACACATTTCCTCTCCAGGAAATTCTCCCAACACATAACCTCTCCAGGAAATCCGAGGTACCTGCCGCCAGGTCCTATGTTTTTGCATTTTATTTTATTTTTTGTAATTTTTATTTTTTTTGTATTCACTAACTCTTGTGTGAACTCATTTCTCAGACTCGCCCATACACCGAAGAGTGCCGCAGCACTCGCACCACCTTGCGGAAAGCCGCTCGCAAAACAAAAACACATGTGGGAAACATCAAACTGGGCGAAAATAGCAACGCAACAAGCAGATCGCCCGCGCCCCACGCGCTGCGCTACCCTCTCCGGAAACTGAGCCCTCTCCGCCGACACCGACACAAAAAGAGAGCGAATCCCAAACTCACAACACCCCCTCCTACAAAGAGAAGCCAAAACCCAAAACAGACAATCGAGGGCGGGGAGCATAAAAGAAAAAGAGGTGGGGGGGGAGGCCCCCACCGCAGTCCAATCAACAATAGGACGACAACAGGAAAAAACAGTCATTCGTGGACCCTCATGCAGCACAAGCTGTGTGTCCCAGATCGCCTAAGCAATCTCGGACCGACGGACCTGAAAACGCACAAAATAGGCACCCAAAAAACACATCAGACACCCAAGTGTCATGGAAGGAGACGAGGAGAAAGAAAGTGCCCCATCCACCTAGCCCCGAAAAAAGCCAGCGCAAAACCTCGGATCAGAAAAAACGACGCAAAAGCGACAACCAAAAATCCGACCCACAGCCGCCACCAAGCGACCCAAAAACTGATAGGAAAAAATGGTCGCCGACAGCAAGGCCACCCGCTCACGGGCCCAGCCCCTAGGTATACACCAACATCCCACCAACCGCAAAGCAGAAAAGAAAAATCACCCCCCGTCATGCGGCAACCTCACCCCACTGGATCGCAGCACAGTGGGAAAGCACCCTTTTTTTTTTTTTTTTTTTTGCACTGAGTAGTAGGTGATTCACATGAACAGGTGAAGATACCCAGCGTCACATACTAAGAATGTTAATTGGATACATGCAGAATACAGCCCAAATCTCGAACGTCCTTGGATAGGAGACACAGCAGTTAACTTATTTTATCACAGCCTATCAAAACGAAATAGGAAGTCAAACAGCAGAACCTTGTAGGTACAAAAAACAAAACCCCTATCCACAGACACACTTGGAACCTTCGGGACCCTCCTTGACTGTAGACATCCCGGCCTCCACACCAACCCCAACTACTCGCAAGCGCCTCACCGTGAGTGCGACCAAGTCGCAGGAGCCACTAAAGCGGACCAAGAAATACACCAATCTCCACGATGACCCACAGGCCGAAAATTTAACCACAACTGTATCACTCAGTCCTACCCCGGGACCCGAACCCGAGGTGGTCTCCCATTCCACAGCCACATGAGCAAACCTTCCGACTCCACCCGAGGGAGCAACCTCCGGAACCACTGCCAGAGAACGGGACAAAGCGTCAACACCCAATACCGACCCCAGGGAGTACAGCCGCAAAATAAACCTTATCTCCAAACAGCGAAGCACTAGGTGCAACAAGCCGAGCGCAGGAAGAAAGCCGAAAGAAAGAAATAATAACAGTGACAACGCCCCAAATGTCAGACCGACAAAACGCCCCCGATCACTCAAATCACACCCAAAAAAGAAAAGCATCACCAAATTATAGCGCAATCAAGCACAGGGGCCACGCCAACCCACACAGTACCGTTACAATCCTAGAACATGAACTGCTGAAGCAAGCACCCAAAGTCCCACAACCAACACCAAAGGAAAAAGCACAAACAAAAAACCCAAGCATGGCAGAAACCCACTGACTACCAAGACACCCAGTAGTAAACCACCCTGCAGCACCACTGGAAAACCAAAACACCACACCAACAACCAACCAAACCAGCCACACCCGGGAACAGAGCGAGCTCTCCATGAGCTGCAACGGGGGACTGAAAGCAGGCCTGTCCACTGCATCACGCCTGAAAAAAACCCAACCAACCGGAACGTCAGCCCTTAGTGCACCAGGGGCACATATGCGGGGGCACAGATACCACACACCCTCGGCGGCCAGAGACAACCTGCAGGAAAAAACTCCGCCCTGAACCACATTCCACGTGGAACATTCAGTAAACCAGCAAGGACCGGAACCGGGGCACATAGCGAGCCCTGAAGAAACCAAAACAGAGAAAACGCAATTACTCCCTGACCATAGGAAAGCAGCAAACCAAGGCCAACAAGGCATGCGGAAGACATGCTAATCTCCTCAAAATCGTTCCAATTTTAACATACATGCTGCCGAAGCGAGCACAAAATATGGACGCTTCACAAATTTGCATGTCAGCCTTGCAGCAACAAACCACACCCCAACAAGTGTAGAGCACAGGAGAATCACCCTCCGGAATACCACCACGAACAGAAGAAACCACACAGGCAAGACAAACGGAGACACAAGCAAAACCTACCCCCAGAGACTCAAGCGGAACCTACCCTCCGCCACATCAGCCAAAGCACCCAGCACGACATACAGGAGTCCCATGCCTACATGAGATTGGGCGAAACAGGAAAAAACAGCAGACAAATATACTAGGACAATGGAGCAGCGGAGAGAGACTACAACTTAAGATGGAGAGATAAACCAAACAAAGGGGGAGAAAACCCAAAGAAACAAAACCGTGACTGGGTGGCAGCCACCGATTCAGGAAAAGGAACATGCCTACGGGAGCTAAGTCAGCAAAACCCCGGCCACCTAGAGCGTAAGGCCAAAAGACCACACACCCAAGCGCGCACCGCAGAAAATGATACCCTACCAAAGCACCCCGTCAAGAAGAGACGTACCCAACTCACAACCAGAGACCAACACAGATATACACCCATATCCGAGACCCAAACTCAACAAACACACGGGAACAAAAGGACGAAAACACTACACAGACGTAGCAATAAGCACACAAACCAGGGAAGGGGCAAAGCCCCACATCAGAAGACTCACCAATTCCAGAAAATGGAGAAGCACAACAGAGGGAGGAACCACTTCACCACCGCCGCAGGCGTGGGACAAGGCACGCTGGAGACCGCCGGGTCGCGGGCACTCGGCCGCCGCACGGAACGGCGCCGGAAACCACGCCGGGAAAACAGCAGTAGAGGACTCTGAGGGAGAACCCTGCGGGAAGAACCGAAACACCTACTCCCCGCAGGTGAACAGAAGGCCCAAAAAACACCGCCTGTGCCGCCCCCCAGGACCAGAGCGAGAGCGGCGACAAATACGTCTATGCCCCCATCCGGCCCCAGAGGGGGGAAGAGCAACACGAAATCAGGGGAGCACTCCCTACCCCTCCACGGGGGGCATTGGAGAGGCAGGAGGAAGGAGGACAGCAGTGGCAGCAGTGGGGGAAGGGGGGGGGTTGGGAACTCGGGGCAGAGAGGTGATGGGGAGGCGTGGGGGGGGCGCAATGGATGCAAGAACCATGGGGAGCACTGGAAGAGCACGAGGAAAAAGGGGGAGGGGCAGCAGCAGCAGTGGGCAGGGGGGGAGTGCTAGTGTGGTGGGGGTAAGGAGCCGGGCAATGGAGTGGGGACGGTATGAGTGCTCATATAGTTGGCGTTGTGATCTGAAGCTGTCCGCAGTACCATTGTCGTTTCGATCAGAGTTTGAGATCGCTGTTTTTCATATTTACGGTATAAAAAGGGGTCAAAAATACGCTATTTTGGACTGTGAAATTTATTTATTCAAGTAATATTACTTATTTATGTATTTTATTCATTAATTAATAAATTTGTAATGTTTTTTTTTTTTTTTTTTTTTTTTTTTATATTATACACGTACGCCATAGACGGAGCGCCTTAAATGACTATATTTATTAATTTTTTTAATTAATTAATGAATTTATTTATTTTTTTATACTACGGACATGTAGGCACGTGGCGATACCACACGTGTATGTTGTTGTAATATACAGTATTTTATGTATTATTATTTTATTTATAGATTTTAATTTTTTATCATTACTATTATGGTATTTTTCTTTTCTTTTCTTTTTCTTTTTTTTTTTTATTATTAATTTTTATTTTTTATTTTATTTTATGATGTGGAAAAGGGGGGTGATCAAACGTGTAAAATTGCAAGGGTTAAAAGATCTTTATTAACTTAACTATTCAAATACTTCAACAGTTTTTTTTTTTTTTTTGCAATGCTATAGCTCCCCTAGGAGCTATAACACTGCACACACTGAACCTGACACCGATCACTTGCCATGTAGTAACATGGCAATGATCGGTGTTATCAATGATTGATTGCTCAAGCCTGAATTTCAGGCTTGGAGCAATCAATTGAGGAGCGGACGCGCAGGAGGCAGGTGAGTGACCCTCCTGCTGCGTCCCAGCTGATCGGGACATCGCGATTTTATCGCGATGGTCCCAATCAGCCCGCTGAGCAGCCGGGATGCGTTCAATTAAATTTTCAGACGCGGCGATGACTTTGATCGCCGCGTCTGAAAAGGTGATGCCGGACATCTGCCAGATCGGCGATGTCCGGCATTATCAGGGGTCCTGGTCGCTAATAGCAACTGGGACCCAACAGCTATAATGCGCGCTCACTATGTGAGCGCGGATTATAGCTGGGGACGCGCAAATGGACGTTAATAAACGTCCATTTGCGCAAACGTTAAAGGGGGTTAAAACAGCAGCAGCCACCCAGGGGCCGCCACCTCCAGAGCGGAGGGGACAAACAGGCGGGAGGGGGGGTTATGGTAAGGACCGCAACAGGGGGGGGGGGAGGCAGACGAAGGGGACCGCAACAGGGGGGAAAAAAGAGACGGACGGGGCAAGTAGGTAATCAGAGCCTGCTCCAGGAGCACCCAGGAGAGAGGGATCAAAGTACAGGCAGGGGAGAGGGCAAAAGAACGGGACAGGGCTCAAAGGGATTACAGTGGGAAAGGAGGGCAGGACTGATAAGAGGTCCGCCAGCCTCCTGAACCCGCCAAGGGTGCAACAGGAGGGGAGGCCAGCTCAGCCACAAGGGAGCATGCCAGCCCTCACCCATCTGCTCCATCCAGGCCACAAATAAGGGGCAGACACATACCAGCCAGCAGTCAAAACTCCGGGTCCTGGGCAGATTGAGGGGGAAAGGGAGGCACCACAGCTATAAATACCCAGGGGAGGGCCCCTGAAAGCCCGGGAAACTATTAGACCCCTGATTGGTGCACTCCTTCCCCCCCCACCCATGGGACATACCACTATAGTTAGCAACAAGTTTTTACAGGCGGGGGAGGGGGCTAAAAAACATTGCCTGTATATTTCTTAACCCCTTAACTGCTCACCAGTCAGGGGGCAAGCTAGTTATGCACAGCTTGCCCCTCCAGCTACCAAGCAAACAATGCAGCAAAGACCAAGAGGGCAGCATTTTCCACCAAGGTGAGAGCTCTGAAGAAACAGGTGGATGAGATTGTGAGGCTGAGATCGGACATTGTGGAGGGAGGTGGTATACTCAGCGAGAGACTTGTGAACAAGGATCGTTTCTCCAGCATGAAGGTCTCAGGACAAGTGAGTAACCAAGATGACTGCCAGAGTGAGGAGGAAGAGATGGAGGGAGGTGAGGAGGGGGATTAGAGTGAGGGGGATATGGATACTGGACCTGTGTGTACCACCACTACTGTTACCCCAGACCCCCCACTTACCCTCAGTGGGGACTATGTAAACCCGGCTCAGGTGGCCTTACCTCCCTCCAGTGAGGAGGATGATGATGATGATGACGGCAGTGACTGCAGTGATGGAAGCGGCTTGGCAGATGGGGGTCTCCTGCGGGCAATTGTTATGCAGGAGTCCCCCACCCGTCTGGAAAACTTTTCCTTCGGGGATGATTTGGGCCCAGAGGAGAAGGGAAAGAAGAAGAAGAAGAAAGGAAAGGGCAAGAAGAGGAAGAAGACACAAGGAGTTAAGTTTGTCTTTTCTCCCTTCCAGCAGTCTGGGTCGGCTGAAAAGGGTGCTGGGTCCCCCAATCTGCCAGACCCCGTTTCTGTAGTGGAGCGGGGCCAGCATGGGGGATACAGTAGCGCACCCAAAATGGCCGCGGGTGCTATAGAAAAAAAAGGGCACCCTCCTGTGAGGGGGGAGGGTGTCCAGGCACCGGAAAATGGCGGCAGATTCACCCGTTCGGGGGGCGGTCCCCTGGTTGAAGTGGGCGGTACAGGTCCTGGCACCGCAGGGCACTCTCCTGTGAGGGGGGGGGGGAGTGTCCGGGCGCTGGACCTTGTTGGTTCAGGGGGCGGTCCCCTAGGTGGCGTGGTTGATACTGGTTCTGGCGCCAGGGGGCACTCCGCTATAAAGTGGGAGGTTCCCTGCACATCAGCTGTAGCGGGAGTTAGTCCGGAGGGACAGTCTTTTTGTGAGGGGGAGTGGCCACCCATTTCAGAGGCGGAGCCTGTGTCTGCACCCAAAGACACAGGAAGAAAGAACTATGCAGCACCAATCCTGAAACCGGCAACCCTTAAACATGAAGCAAAAGACCCAGCCAGCCCAGTCTGTAACACTCCAAGGGAGAGTGAACGCAAGAGTGAAAGTGAAAGGAAAAATGTGAATAAAAATGGTAATGTGCAGAATGTGAGTTATAGTGGTGTGCATGGGAGGAGTTGTGGTAGCAGTGTTGATGAGGGGGGTGCAAGTAGTGTGCAAGAGAGGGGTGCAAGTAGTGTGCAAGAGAGGGGTGCAAGAGGAGTGCAAGAGAGGGGTGCAAGTGTAGTCCAAGAGAGGGGTGCTAGTGAAATACAGGTGAGGAGTGGTAGTGGAATGACAGAGAGAGGTGTTATGGCTGTTAAGAATAAGGGTCCAGGTTTGGCCTCTGGGTCAGTTCCTGGTTCGACTGCCCCCCCGGTAGTGGCTGCTTCTCAGAGAAGCTATGCCAGCGTCACTGCCGGGGGATCAGGGGGATCCCCATCTCCGTCTGGCTCTGGGGGTCACTTGCAACAGCGCCTCCTGGAGGCTCTACGTAGGGGAGACAGGTCAATCCATGTAGAGGGGAGGGGTGAGGTTGACCTGTCTTTTTGGATAGAAAGACATGGCTTAGGCGCCTTCCGAGAACAAAACGGGGAGGTGGTCTGGTCCCTCCCGACATCCGGCCAGGAAAGTGGCCGTAGGAATGTGGTCCGTTTAGTGTGGAGGGGCGAAGATGCGCGTCCGCCTCGGGGTAAGGTGGTTGAGCTCCTCCTCCGGATGGAATTCAGGGCAAGTGACATCTTTGCCCTGATCCACCCCTATGGTACTTCCGAGTTTGACATCAGCTTTGTTCGGCCAGAGGGTCTGGAACTTTTCTGGTCGAATTATGAGGTGGTGAAAAGCGAGCCCGGCTGGCGTGATTTCGCCGTAAAGGCGATATCCCGTCAGAATCTGGCCAAGAAAGTGACCGTTTTGACACGTAACGAGTCACTATCTTGCTATGACATTATGACCTGGCTTAGCCGATATGGGGATGTGACGGACATGCCAAAAAAGAACTATGACGAACATGGGATCTGGTCTGGGGCCTGGACGTTTTCCGTCAAACTGAAGCGTTCGGGGAGCACTGTTGCCCACATCCCATCAGCTGCTTTTCTTGGGAGAGACAGAATCCAAGTTTTCTACCAGGGGCAGCCCAAGGTCTGTCACAGGTGTGGCAGCCCCACTCACTTTAGCGCAGCCTGTACCGTGCAGGTCTGTGCACTGTGCGGTGGGGTAGGTCATCTTGCCGCATCCTGTAGGCAGATCAGGTGTCATCTGTGTGGTGTCTTAGGACACCCTTTCAGCCGTTGTCCTAGCGCCTTTGCCCGTGCGACGGTCACCTTGGCTGGGGAGAGCAGTAACGTTGCCTCAGCTGGGGAGGGCACGGGTGCGGGTGAAGGTGCAACAGGGTCAGTGAAGAGGAAAAGTCCCGCCAGGCTGAGGCGGGAGGCTAATCGGAGAAGGAGCAGGGAACTGGAGAGTTCCCATGTGGCAGGGGTAGCTTCTGGCCCTGCTCCTGAGGTTAGTCCTGAAACTGCTGAGACCCTGGGGGAGAATGTGCTGGAAGAGGAAATGGGGAGAATCTGTAAAGAAGAGGGCAGCAAGGCCGATCTTTCCGATTCCTCCCACTGTGAATGTGTGGATGAGGAGGGTGAAGAGAGGCCAAAAAAGAAGGGCAGTAAAGGGAGAAAGAAGAGGTCGGAGCCCTCTAGTCCCCGTGCTGCGGACCAGGTCCCAAGCGGAAGCTTACCTGCCCCCCTCTGATTGATCTGTCTAACCGGTACTCTGTCCTTGAAGACATCTCCTCCCCCTCCTTGAAGGGGGGGGTCAGGGATGGGGTGCCTGAAGTGGGGGAGCCTCCAGGGGGAACTGGGCCCTGTCCTGATGGGGCAATTTCCGCAGGGGATGGGGCCAAATCGGAGCCAGGCGGAGATGGGGATTATAAAATGGACCAGTCAGAATCAAAAAAACGGTCCAAAGACAAGGAAGCCTCCTCATCTGGGGATGAGGGGGTAAAGAAGAAACAAAAATGAGGGGGTTAGGGCCGTCTATCTCAATCACCCATGATGGCGGCACTCACCCCATTGACACTGGCATCTATTAACTGTGCCAGTATAAAGTCTGATACGGCTAGATTCGCAGCCTTTGATTTTCTCGGCCGTGTTGAAGCCGATATTTTGTATCTGCAGGAGACCAGGTTGTCAGATCTTGCCTCTCTGGTAAAAGCCAGGAGAGAGTGGAGGCGTGGCCCCTCCCACTGGTCTCTTGCGGCTGAGCCGTATAGTGGGGTGGCGGTCCTTTTTACCGCTCCTGTTGAATGCAGACGGGTTATTGAGTTAGAAATGGGGAGGTGCCTGATCTTAGATGTCCTCATGAAGGGGCAAGAGCTCCGGCTTATTAACATCTACGCCCCACAAACCAAGTGGGGCCGCAAAGATCTCTTTATGAGGATTAAGCCCTTTCTTTTTACAAGCCGACAGGTGATCTTTGGAGGGGATTTCAATACTGTCAAAAGGTCCCAAGATAGGAGAGGCTCCAATGATCGGTTGGCTTATGATAGCATAGCTCTCAATAGCATAGTTAGGGTAGCTCGCCTAGAGGACGCCCACATCCGGAGCCCCTCAGGCCACGCGGGTTTCACCTATCATCGAGGTAGCTGCAGGTCTAGAATAGACAGGTTTTATTTGAAGGAGGAAGCTGTCTCTTCTGCAGTGTCCGTGGTTGAGGTGGAGTTCTCCGATCACTGTATGATTTTGTTTTCCCTGAATGTTTCAGAGACCCCTCGGATGGGTAAAGGTTATTGGAAGCTGAATTCGTCCCTCCTGGAGGAAGCAGAGGTAAAACAGTCCTTTGAGGATTTTCTTCAGAGTCAGGTACCTTTACTGGGCCTATGTAGTAGTAAGTCAGAGTGGTGGGAGATATTCAAGAAGCGGGTTGCGGGGTTCTTCCGCCAGCTCTCGAGCCTCAGGTCCCTGAATAGGTATCGCCTGTATCAGGGACTGAGGAGGAAACTCGAGCTTCTCGTCTCGACTGGAGGTAGCCGGGAGGATATCTCCAGAGTGAAGTCCTTGCTGATGAGGTGTCAGTACGATAGGCACGCATCTTTGGTTTTTGAGAGGGATTTCGGGAAGTACCGCTCGCCCGACCCTTACAGAAACTGTAAGATGTCAGTGAGTAGTAAAGTCATTTCAGGACTGATTGATAGTACAGGATCTCTGAATCGGTCCAGATCAGGGATCTTGGAGGTCGTCAGATCCTTCTACTCGCATCTCTTGGGAAGGAAGGATCTAGATCGAGACGGGATGTCGGCTTTCCTGGCTGAAACCATTCCTGAGCCAGGGGTAGACCCCTCTCTTGATGTTTTGGCAAAAAAAATCAGGGAAGAGGAAGTGAGACTGGCGATTGAGGGGCTTGCCCCCAAAAAGTCACCAGGTCCGGATGGCTTAACATCCGAGTGGTACAAGACCTTTAAGGAGTCTTTAGCTCCCCTCTTGACTGAGGTATTCAATGAGTGTCTCTCCTCGGGCACTCTGCCGAAGTCAATGAGGAGGTCAGCCCTGATTCTTCTCTCAAAGGGTAAAGATCCCAGCCATATTGAGAATTGGAGGCCCATAGCTCTTCTCAATACGGACAGGAAGCTTCTGGCAGAGATACTGTTTAATCGGCTGGTGAAGTTTGCACCCCGGCTCCTTTCGGGGGCCCAGCACTGCTCTGTTCCAGGCCAAAGCACCTTAAGTGCTGTTCTCGGTGTCCGGGAGGCAGTGGAGCGGAGTAGTGCAGGTCTCTGGAAGGGGTACTTGCTGTCCCTGGATCAGGCCAAAGCATTTGATCGGGTGAACCACGAGTACCTCTGGTCCGTCCTCCTGAGATATGGCTTACCGTGTGCTTTTATTAATTGGCTTAAGACCTTATATGCAGGGGCAGAGAGTTTCCCGCTGGTGAACGGGTGGTCTGGCCGCTCTTTTGAGGTGGGGTCCGGAGTCCGTCAGGGTTGTCCTTTGAGCCCGCTTTTATACGTGTTCGCAATTGATCCCTACGTCCGGAGGGTAGATTGTGGGCCGTTGGCGGGAGTCGGGATGAGTCTGGCGGAACTGGATGTCGCCCAGAGAGTGGTGGCGTACGCTGATGATGTCACCATTTTCGTGTCCTCGAGAGAGGAGGTCGATGTGGTGATGCCGGAGGTGGAACGCTACTCGGAGGCATCCGGGTCTAAGATCAACCGGGATAAGTGTGAAAGTCTCTGGCTGGGAGGGGGAGATCCCACTTTTGATCTCCCGGACACCCTCCCAGGGCCCCAAGACTCAGCAAAAATTCAGGGCATCACATTCGGCCAGGATGATTATCCCACCAAAAACTGGGATGGTAAGCTACAGGATGCCACTCATAGGGTGGATCAGTGGAAGGGTTGGTCTATGACCCTCAGGGAAAGGGTACACCTGATCAAATCGTATCCTGCTCCCCTTGTTTATCTATCTTGGCAGTGTATGTATCTTGCCAGATGCCTACTACACTAGGATCTACAGCCTGTTTTTCCAACTGTTATGGGGGAACAGGATGAACCTAGTCAAGAGAGAGGTTCCGTACCGCACAAGGAGACTAGGGGGTTTATCTATGGTAAACCCTGTGGTGTTCTTAACAAACACCTTCTTGAAAGCTAACATTTCAAACCTCTGGTCAGAGAGGGCTCCTCCGTGGGTACTCTCCTGCAGGGAATGGTTTCGGCCTTTCTTCCAGGAATGGGAGACAGGAGGGCAAGTGAAGGACCTCCGTACGCCCCATGGGCATCTTCCGGCTTACGCTACCCCGACTCTGAAGGCGATACGTCGGTGGGGTCTGGGAGTGTGGGAGATCAGGACCCAGTCAAGGCAGTTCCTTGACAAACGGGTTCTGTTGACCCACTTCCAGAAGCCTCTGGCGCTCAGGGACTGCACAGGTCGGGATCTGAGGGTGGGGTTGTATCTCTTAAATATGAAAAGGATCCCCCAGAAGTTTTGGGACTTGGCCTGGCGCTGCTTTCAGGGGAAGCTATATGTGAGGGACAATTTGAAGTGCAGGAGATCTGATGACCGGGGATGTCCCCGAGAAGAGTGCGGGGACATGCTGGAAAGCATGGACCATTTCCTGCTTCATTGTCCCTTTAATATAAGGGTCTACAACCGGGTGGGCGCTTCCATCGGCTGGAGTCAACTAGGGTCAGTTTATCTTTAGGGATAATGGTAGGGTGAGAGGTAGGGTGCAGTTAGGGAAAGAATATACATTTTGTATGTATCAGGATTGCCTTCCTTCTTCCTGGTGGTGGGCTAATGCATGTGCACCCTAGCTTTTTGTTTTGTTTTCAGATGCTATGGTTATGAAGGGCTTACAGGCACCGAACTTGGGCCTAAAGTGGGTTGTATTGTTTGCTTATGTATGTTAAAGCTGGTAATGGTTAAGTTGGTTGGGAGGAGTTCTAGGTTGGGAGGGTATATTTGTGGGTGGTGGTGGTCTTTTCTTTTGGTGGACCTGGCATGGGTCAGTTGTGGACTGGACATTGAGGACTATGAACTGTATGGAAAAAACTCTGACCCATGTACAGGAGGGCGGGTGGTGTGGGTGAAGGGTCAGTTTAGTGTAGAATGTTCTTTTATATTTGTAGGTGTGTTTTCTGTTTATTTATAGGTGTATATAGTTTGTGTATAGTATTGTACATAGTAGTGTATATAGTTAGTTATGTATATAGTATGTTTAATGTTATATTATTATAAAAAAAAATTATTATTTTTTTTTTTTTTTAAGTATATAGTATTTATAGTAGAGATAGACATGGCAGTCGAACCAGTTTTGTTTTTGTAGTAATGTTTCTTTAGTATCCCGTTGTGGATTTATTTTCTTTGGTTTATATATGTAGTATGTAGTAAAGATGTGTGTAAGCATGTGTGTATTGTGTTTTCTGTGATATTTTCCCGAGTTTGGGTATTTTGAATTGAATTTAATTTATTTATTTATTTATTTTTGGTTTCTTGGTTAAATGTAGTTAATATATGGATATATATGTGTGCATGTGTGAGTGTGGTATAGTGTTGTTATTATTATTATAATTATTATTATTATTTAAAAAAAAAAACATGGTGTGCAGTGTGAGTGCTTGTTGTGTTTTCTATTTGTAATGTATGATTTTTCCCGAGTTTGGGTGTTTTGAGTTAAAGCGAAATAGTGCTATATTTATGTTTCTTATGAGTGTGTTGTTTGGCTATGAAAGGTGTAGTTATAATATTTCTAGTTCTAGTAGGAAAGCTGGGCTGGCCGGTTAGGCAGGATTTTTGTTCTTTTATTTAAATGTAAAGTTTGGGTTTATGTTATTTCATGTTGTTGTTTTCCGTTATGGCAAAGTTGTGCTGGTTTATGTTTTGTTATGATTTGTATTTTTCTAATAAAAGATTTACAGGATATAACTCAGGATCAGTACAGGATAAGTAATGTATGTACACAGTGACCTCACCAGCAGAATAGTGAGTACAGCTCTTTAGAATAATACAGGATATAACTCAGGATCAGTACAGGATAAGTAATGTAATATATGTACATAGTGACCTCACCAGCAGAATAGTGAGTACAGCTCTTTAGAATAATACAGGATATAACTCAGGATCAGTACAGGATACGTACGGGGGAGGGGATTATCAGATTATGCAAGTGAGGGGAGGATACCCCCGGCGGTGGGTCCCTTGCTGCGGCCTTGATCCTGGAAGCGGCCGTGTGGGGACTGAGAGGAGCGGGAGACTCTCTATGCTCCGCTCTTCTCTATGATGCCGCCCGTGACGTTGCACCACACGTCACGTCACGTGACCATCTCCCAGACAGCCATTGCGGTACTGGCTGCCTGGGAATGAGTGACGGCGGCGGCGAACATAAAAAGGTAGCGTGCGGCGCAAACCCGCCCCCCCGCCCAGTCCTACTAACATTTTGGCCGGGCCCCTGACGCCTGGCCCGCCAGCCTTTATCAGCTTTATGGGGCAAAAGGGGAGAGCTGCTTTTGGGCCCCCAGGAATTACAGGGCCCGGTGCAGCTGCCCCTTTTGCTCCACACCCGGCACACCCTGTGCGCACGCCTATGAGTGTACATGGGTGACAGAGGGGTGTAGAGGAGTGTACATGAGTGACAGAGGGGTGTAGAGGAGTGTACATGGGTGACAGAGGGGTATAGAGGAGTGTACATGGGTGACAGATGGGTGTACATGGGTGACAGAGGGTTGTAGAGAAGTGTAAATGGGTGACAGAGGGGTGTAGAGAGGTGTACAAGGGTGATAGATGGGTGTAGAAGAGTGAACATGGGTGACGGGGGCATAGGGGTGACAGAGGGGTGGACAGGGGGTGGACATGGGTGACAGGAGGGTGGAGAGGGGAGACGGGGTCAGAGGGGTGGACAAGGGGGTAATAGAGGGACAGGAGTGACAGAGGGGTGGACTGGGGTAACAAAGGGACAGATGGGTGAACAGGAGGGTGGACATGGGTGACAGAGTGGGGGTGGACATGGGTGACGGGGGGTGGACATGGGTGACGGGGAGGATTACATGGGTGACGGGGGAGGGATTACATGGGTGACGGGGGAGGGATTACATGGGTGACGGGGGAGGGATTACATGGGTGACGGGGGAGGGATTACATGGGTGACAGGGAGGGTGGACATGGGTGACAGGGAGGGTGGACATGGGTGACAGGGAGGGTGGACATGGGTGACAGGGAGGGTGGACATGGGTGAGAGGGGCGTTGGACATGGGTGACAGGGAGGGATTACATGGGTGACAGGGAGGGATTACATGGGTGACAGGGAGGGATTACATGGGTGACAGGGAGGGATTACATGGGTGACTGAGGGGTGGACATGGGTGACTGAGGGGGTGGACATGGGTGACAGGGGGGGTGGACATGGGTGACAGAGGGGTGTACATGGGTGACAGGTGTGTAGAGGAGTGTACATGGGTGGCAGAGGGGTACAGAGTAGTGTACATGGGTGACAGATGGGTGTACATGGGTGACAGAGGGTTGTAGAGAAGTGTAAATGGGTGTCAGAGGGGTGTAGAGAGGTGTACAAGGGTGATAGATGGGTGTAGAAGAGTGAACATGGGTGACGGGGGCATAGGGGTGACAGAGGGGTGGACAGGGGGTGGACATGGGTGACAGGAGGGTGGGGAGGGGAGACAGGGGGTCAGAGGGGTGGACAAGGGGGTAAAAGAGGGACAGGAGTGACAGAGAAGGGTGGACTGGGGTAACAAAGGGACAGATGGGTGAACAGGAGGGTGGACATGGGTGACAGAGTGGGGGTGGACATGGGTGACAGGGGGTGGACATGGGTGACGGGGGGGATTACATGGGTGACGGGGGGGATTACATGGGTGACGGGGGAGGGATTACATGGGTGACGGGGGAGGGATTACATGGGTGACGGGGGAGGGATTACATGGGTGACAGGGAGGGTGGACATGGGTGACAGGGAGGGTGGACATGGGTGACAGGGAGGGTGGACATGGGTGACAGGGAGGAAGGACATGGGTGACAGGGGGGGTGGACATGGGTGATAGGGGGGGTGGACATGGGTGACAGGGGGGGTGGATATGGGTGACGGGGGGTGGACATGGGTGACAGGGGGGTGGACATGGGTGACAGGGAGGGTGGACATGGGTGACAGGGAGGGTGGACATGGGTGACAGGGAGGAAGGACATGGGTGACAGGGGGGGTGGACATGGGTGATAGGGGGGGTGGACATGGGTGACAGGGGGGGTGGATATGGGTGACGGGGGGTGGACATGGGTGACAGGGGGGTGGACATGGGTGACAGGGAGGGATTACATGGGTGACGGGGAGGGATTATATGGGTGACGGGGAGGGATTATATGGGTGACAGGGAGGGATTACATGGGTGACAGGGAAGGATTACATGGGTGACTGAGGGGGTGGACATGGGTGACTGAGGGGGTGGACATGGGTGACAGGGGGGATTACATGGGTGACAGGGAGGGATTACATGGGTGACAGGGAGGGATTACATGGGTGACAGGGAGGGATTACATGGGTGACGGGGGGGTGGACATGGGTGACTGGGGGGGTGGACATGGGTGACTGGGGGGGTGGACATGGGTGACAGGGAGGGTGGACATGGGTGACAGGGAGGGTGGACATGGGTGACAGGGAGGGTGGACATGGGTGACGGGGGGTGGACATGGGTGACGGGGGGTGGACATGGGTGACTGGGGGGGTGGACATGGGTGACTTGGGGGGTGGACATGGGTGACTGGGGGGGTGCACATGGGTGACATGGAGGGATTACATGGGTGACAGGGAGGGATTACATGGGTGATAGAGATGGACAGGGAGGTAAACAAGGCAGATATGGCTGACAGGGGGGGGTGGACATGGGTGATAGAGATGGACAGGGAGGTAAACAAGGCAGACGTGGCTGACAGGGGGGGTGGACATGAGTGACGGGGTCGGGGGGGAGGGGTAGAGTGTGGACCTGGGTGACGGTGGGGGGATTTAGACAGGGTTGAGAAGGTGAACAGAGGGGTGGAAAGGGTACGGTACCTTAAGCAAGCCGGCCCGCACAGCTTGCAGTTCCACAGGAGGCACGGGAGTACGGCGCTGGTGCAGCTCGTTCCGCCCCAGGGCACCATATCCGGCTCACTGCGCCGCAAGGGAGAGGGGGACGGAGGGGGACACAGGAGACGGAGAGTGAAGGAGGGGGATGCGGGGGACACAGGGAACAGATGGGGAAGGAGGGGAACACGGGTCACGCGGCAGACGCAGGGGACGGAGGGGAACACAGGAAACGCAGGAGATAGAGGGGGACGCTGTGTGCGCAGTGCGCACGCAGACTTCCCTTCCCCCCTGCGCCGTCAGGCCGGGGCGGGACATTTAAAAAAAAATAATAGTAAAAAATAAAAAAAATCACGGCAAAATCCAGCGGCACCACGGGCAGTGCTGAACGGCACACACGTGTGCCGCGGCACCGCGGTTGGGAATCACTGCTATATACTGACCCCCATATATATGAATGTATACTATATACTGACCACATATATATGAATGTATACTATATACTGACCCCCGTATATATGAATGTATACTATATACTGACCCCCATATATGAATGTATATTATATACTGACCCCCATATATATGAATGTATACTATATACTGACCCCCATATATATGAATGTATATTATATACTGAAACCCCATATATATGAATGTATACTATATACTGACCCCCATATATATGAATGTATATTATATACTGACCACATATATATGAATGTATACTATATACTGACCCCCGTATATATGAATGTATACTATATACTGACCCCCATATATGAATGTATATTATATACTGACCCCTATATATATGAATGTATACTATATACTGACCACATATATATGAATGTATACTATATACTGACCCCATATATATGAATGTATACTATATACTAACCCCCATATATGAATGTATACTATATACTGACCCCCATATATATGAATGTATACTTTATACTGACCCCATATATATGAATGTATACTATATACTGACCCCCATATATATGAATGTATACTATATACTGACCCCCATATATATGAATGTTTACTATATACTGACCACACATATGAATGTATACTATATACTGACCCCCATATATATGAATGTATACTATATACTGACCCCCATATATATGAATGTATACTATATACTGACCCCCATATATGAATGTATACTATATACTGACCACACATATGAATGTATACTATATACTGACCCCCATATATATGAATGTATACTATATACTGACCCCCATATATATGAATGTATACTATATACTGACCCCCATATATATGAATGTATACTATATATTGACCACATATATGAATGTTTACTATATACTTAGCAACCAATCAGATCGCTTCTTTCATTTTTGAATAGGCCTCTGAAAAATGAAAGAAGCAATTTGATTGGTTGCTATGGGCAACTCAGCAGCTTTTCCAGGAAAGTAAAGTTTAACCACAACACTGTAACACTGTCCACCCTGGGACTCGAACCAGTGACGGTTTCCCATCCCACTGTACTGCCGAGACGGTCCTGCTTATCTTACATGCAGTGAGATCCCCATAGACCACAATTAGCCTATTGGTTTTATTGGGCAAAAAATCACAGAGTTGATGCACTAGTCACAGTTCTCTATACCATTAATGAAGGGAGGGCTCAATATTCGCAAATTTGCGCATATGCGCACAAATTTTCACATATGCGCAAAAAAAGCGAATATTCGTAATTATGAATATATAGTGCTATATTTGCAATATTCGCAAATTCGCGAATATGCTATATTCGCGATTAAAATTTGAATTGCGAATATTCGTGAGCAACACTAGTCACTGCAAATACAGTGAAGGAGTTTAAACATGCATGGGATAGGCATAAGGCTATCCTTCATATAAGATAGGGCCAGGGACTATTGATAGGATTCAGATTATTGGGCAGACTAGATGGGCCAATTGGTTCTTATCTGCCGACACATTCTATGTTTCTATACTGTATGGATATCAGAAAAATGGTTCCAAGCTCTTATTTCTTTATTAAATTCACTACTTTGGGGCAGGAAAGCACGAGAATGAAATATGTTTCTTTAACGTTAGCTGAGCACGATGGGGGTTGGGCACTTTTTTTTTTTTAGGTACTTTTTAGCACTAAAATTGCAGACTATTATGAGAAGGAGGGAAAATGTAGTCCTATTTTTTCTCTCTAAGGGTATGTTCACACTACGGAATTCCCGCGGAAATCCTCCGGCGGAATTCCGCAAGCCGAATTCCACGGGCGGAACTCCGAGAGCCGAATTCCGCGGTGTGAACTTAACATTAATGTGAATGGGTTTCCGCGAGAGCCGTTCACACTGCGGAATTTCAGCGCCACTGAAATTGTTCCGCCCAAAGAAAGAACATGTTCATTCTTTGCACGGAAGTCCGCGAGCACTGCATAGCTGTCAATAGTGACGGCTCAGTGCCGCCCGGTCCTACCGCCACCGCCGGCTGCCAGTCTGAATCTTCGCTCACTGAATTCAGCGAGCGGAGATTCCATTCACACACTGTAGTGTGAACATACCCTAATGGGTCGTTATAAGGATATTTTTGAGATTTTGGAAGCTGGGATACTCACTACACCCATGCATATCTAGATAATTAAGTATGGGAGGAACTTAAAAAATGTTTAAAATCACATGGAGATTTGACTTTACTTCATTATGGTCGAATAAAGCACTTAAAGAATTCCTTAAAATTAAAGATTCACTCTTTTGGATGAAAAGGGGCTTATTTATGTAAATCAATTATACGCTTTAGGTCAAATAAAGTCGTTTGAAGAGATAGCCCATAAGTGTGTGGGGGGAAGACAATCAGAAACATTGTTTTTAACAAATAAGTAACACAGATCATAAACCAATAAAAGGAGAGATTGGAGATTTCAGGGATTCTATATATAAGAAAAGTTTAATTAGACTATTTCCTTATGCGAAGTTGCTGTCTCGGCATGCTGGGAGTTGTGGTTCTGCAGCGGTTGGGGGTTCACAGCTTGAAGACCACTGCTATAGAGGGTGCAAATGTATCTGAGCCCTGGAACTCAAATAATGTGAAATATGAGATGATCAAAATGGAGCCCCTGCACTAATTACTTGGGTTCTGAGGTCTGTAAGGTCCATAGTAAAAACATCAGGTTCTGTCTATAGCAGATACTAAATCATGGCAGCTCAAAGAAACAAGCAGTCATTCTGACATGTCACATGTGATGTCATAGACAGCTGGAGGCCTGACATTCCACTGACAGCCGCCCGAGCCTTCAGTCAGTTCCAGTGCGATTAGTGAGAATAGTGAGATTAGCGTCTTCTTCTTCTACTTGTCTGAAATGGAGCTAAAAGGACTGGGGTTCGTCCCCCTCCTGTTGGCGTTTTGGTGTGCGGCCTGGCTTGCCACCAGCTACATCATGACGGTCGTCCTCGGCCATGCAGCCTCGCCACTGATGAGCATCAGGTAAGATAAACAAGCACATGATTCTTATTTCATGGGTTGGGAGTGAGGAAATATCCATAATAACATTGGTTTCTTTTCCTTCACAGTGACGTGGGAAATGTCTTTCCCGAAAGCATATTATTCAGAATTGGATTCATAGGGATGTCCATTGGCACTTTGGTACTAACCTTTCTTATTTATAAGTATATGGTTATGCATACTGAAGAGTTCAGGGGTCATCAGGTCCTGATCCAGAGGATCCTGCTGGCCATTGTGTGGGCCTCCTGTTTTTCCACAGCTGTTATGCATGTATTGTCCCCCGAAGAATATCCCAGGATACACTTTGTCAGCACGATAATTTCCATTACATGTGAAGCCTTATACTACCTTGGGCAGTCCATCCAGATGTATAAATTACCAGGAGCAAAAAAAGTCATCCACCATAGTAGATGCACCTGCTGTGGCCTGACTTTTGTCTTTTTTAGTTTTCTATTTTGGATATGAAACATTAAAGGAATTATTCCATAATGATGAAGACTGGGACGAGATCCGTGAAATCCCCATCATAATCATCGAGTGGGTGATGCTTCTACTGATCCTGATAAACATCGTGACCTATTATTCCACCATGCAGAAGTTATTGTTGACCGTCTCCAGAAACAGCTGCACACTCTCTCTTAGAGTAAAAATTGATGACTTCGGGGTGTAGACCACCACGGGGGCCATCAAGTGGACTTCTGGGAGAGATACTGCACAGGACACGGAAAACATCTAAAGAAGAATAACTGGGGGACTACATATGGTGCCAGTAATCATGACACAATAATATGAGCTGGTGATATTACCTATACAAAAAAAAATAAAAAAAATAATAAAAAAATATTGGTGTGTGAAGTGTAATACCTAGTTAGAAAAACAGAATCAAATTCATCATTATAACCCCCCTCTGCATTACCCTGTTTATTATTTTTCAAGCAAGCACTTTGTTCTAATTCGTCCACTCTCTGGCGTGCTCCTTGTATAAGGGGTTTGGGATACCCTTTTTGTTTAAAACGATCCTCCAGGTTCTCTAGTTGTTGTAGGTATTTTTGTGTGGAAGAACAATTCCTTCGGATTCTTTTCATTTGACCTAATGGAATGTTCTTCTTCCATTATTTAAGATGGCAACTGTTAAAGTCGAGGTATCTGTTTGCATCCACCTCCTTAAAATAGTTGGCAGTATGCGAACAGCCATCCTGAATATAGATATTTAAATCCAGGAACTCACATTTTTTGGGGGGACTGATGCAGCGCTGCCTTTAGATATCTCTGGCTCTGCCATAGCGCTTTTTTTGAGGGGGCGTGTCGGCTGCCCCTTCGTCTGGTGGTCAACACTAGTGTTGCTCGCAAATATTCGCAATGCGCGAATTCGCGAATATTCGCCAATATAGCACTATATATTCGAAATTACGAATATTGTTTTTTTTTTTTTCACAATACACATCACAGTGATCATCCCTCTCTGCTTCCAGCTTGTGTGGTGTAAAGAAGGCTCTAATACTACTGTGTGAGACTGGCGTATGAATTTTCGCATATGGGAAAATTTGCTTATGCACATTTTCATTTATGCAAATTTTCGCATATGCAAAAATATTACGCGAATATTACGAATATGCGAATTTAGCGAATATATGACGAATATTTGTCCATATATACGCGAAATATCGCGAATTCGAATATGGCCTATGCTGCTCAACACTAGTCAACACGCGCTATCTGGCCAGCGAGCCAGGGCCCCGTACAGGAGATCACGGGGCCCCCCAGCAGTCGGACACCCCACAATCTGAAATGTATCCCCTATCCTTGGGATAGGGGATGTTTTTCAACACTGCACTACTCCTTTAATGGCCTCCAAAATGAAGTTCCTCTGATGTATGGGCATCAAGGGATCTTCCACTAAAAAAGATCACACAGCTTCCACTCCTCTGTCATGTGGGATGTTACTATATAATGAAGCAATATCTAGCGTTGCCCACATATAGTCCTCTTCCCGTATGATATCTTTCAATAGGGTTAATAAACGCCCATTTATCTCTGAGGTATGCTGGTAAAGACACCGCACATTTCTGTAACTGATGGTCTATATATTCAGATAAACATCTGGCAACTATCGGGCGAACAGGTGTTTTTTTTTTCGGTCTTTATGTACATTAGGTAGAAAATAAAAATAAGGTACATTTGGTTTGGGGTTAAATATATATCATGTTTTTCCCTCTTAAAGGGGTACTACGCACCAAGACATCTTATCCCCTCTCCAAAGGACCCCCGTGATCTCGGTTGCGGCACCCTGTTGTCATCACTGCACAGAGAATACAGGGGCCAGCACATCGGCATAGCCATTGACTGTCCTGGCATGCTGGGAGTTTTGCTACAGCTGGAACTCTTTTTATTAGAAAAATATAAAACTTTTACAAAACACAAATACAATGCTTAATCAGCTGAAACATAAGGATGAAAAAGTAACAAATATAAACTCTTTGTTACAGAATAAAAGGACCTACCTAACCAACCAGCCCAGCTTAACTCAACTACCAAATAATGCCTGATACTACTAATTCTTACCTATTATCCTTCCAAACACACACACATACACACACACATTAATTACCAACAAAACATAAATATAGCTTTCCTTAATTAAGTTTTAACTGAAAACATCCGAATAGGAAACTTATCCCCACATACCATACACAAAATGCATTAAACAAAAATAAATAGGGCTAACTGCCATAAAAATAATAAGGAAATAAATAAAATAATTCCATCTTGGAAATACCATTAATTTTACACACAGACAACAACCAATACTCACAATACATATTAGATCATAACAACGAAAAAAATAAAAAAATAAAATAAAGTAAAAAAAAATAAAAAAAATTATAATAAAAAGAGGGCTTATTGCCATAACTAAAAATAATTCCAACTTGGAAATTTCATTTATTTATTTATTTTTTCCCCTTTCTCCTTTCCCTTCTCTTTAAACTATAGTAACACACACATGCATGGATACATTACCATAAGGGGGAAAAAATAAACACAATAATATCAACTAAAAGCTGGTCCGACTGCCTTTACCCAACAATGAGGTATAACACTATACAAAAATACATAAAACTATTTATACTTATGAAATACATGTAAACAAGAATAAAACCTAAAGAAAAATAACCTACACTATGAACTCTCCCATCACCCACACCACTCCCACTGGACATGGTCAGAGTTCGTGTATCACAGTGTTTTTTTATTTTTTTTTTACTGAAACAGTCATTGTCCATAAACTGACCCAAGTCAGACCCAAAGCATCACCCCCTCCCCCCAACAACCCCCACCCAACTTAAAATTAATCCCCCCCCCCACTATTATTAACTAACTCAACAATGTACTAATTCACTACAACCACAGAAATAATATGAAAAACAAAGTAATACAGTACTTCAAACCCCCACCAGGCCCAAGATTGGTTGCCTGCAAGCCCTTTACATTCAAATTACAGAAAACAAAACAAAAAGCTAGAGTGACATGCATAGCCCACCACCAGGAAGAAGGATGGCAATCCTGATAAAACTAAGTTTCAAAATGCTTACCCTATGAACCTTACTTCTAACCCTATCGCTATCCCTTCATAAAACTGACCCTATACTCACCCTAACATCTATATACTGTCCCTAACCAAAATTAAGGTACATCAAAAGAAAACCCTCTCCACAGGAGAGAAGCCCTACTGGTACCAAGACTGCCATACTCCAAAGACCTGATCTTCCCGAGGTCACCAGTGATGTTCCTACATACCTCCACCTCGGAGAGGACTTTCTGTTGGGTCGATACTAAGCACCGTGCATTCCACGTGTAGTACCTAACCACTAAGCTAACTAAGAATAAAGTGCCCCGATCACGGCCACCCAGGTTCCTGAATGCCCCATAAGCCCACTCCGGATAGGAAAGGCCGGCAAGTTGACTCCAGCCGATGGAAGCACCCACCCTGTTGTAAACCCCTATATTAAAGGGACAATGAAGCAGGAAGTGGTCCATGCTTTCCAGCGTGTCCCCGTACTCTTCTCGGGGACATCCCCGGTCATCAGAGTTCCTGTACTTCAGGTTGTCCCTCACATATAGCTTCCCCTGAAAGCAGCGCCAGGCCAAGTCCCAAAACTTCTGGGGGATCCTTTTCATATTTAAAAGATGCAATCCCACCGTCAGATCCCGACCTGGGCAGTCCCTGAGCGCCAGAGGCTTCTGGAAGTGGGTCAACAGAACCCGTTTGTCAAGGAACTGCCTTGACTGGGTCCTGATCTCCCACACTCCCAGACCCCACCGACGTATCGCCTTCAGAGTCGGGGTAGCGTAAGCCGGAAGATATCCATGTGGTGTACGGAGGTCCTTCACTTGCCCTCCTGTCTCCCATTCCTGGAAGAAAGGCCGAAACCATTCCCTGCAGGAGAGTACCCACGGAGGAGCCCTCTCTGACCAGAGGTTTGCAATGTTGGCTTTCAAGAAGGTGTTCGTTAAGAACACCACAGGGTTTACCATAGATAAACCCCCTAGTCTCCTCGTGCGGTACGTAACCTCCCTCTTGACTAGGTTCAACCTGTTCCCCCATAACAGTTGGAAAAACAGGCTGTAGACCCTAGTGTAGTAAGCCTCTGGTAAAATACATACGCTGCCCAGATAGATAAACAAGGGGAGCAGGTACGATTTGATCAGGTGTACCCTTTCCCTGAGGGTCATAGACCAACCCTTCCACTGGTCCACCCTCTGAGTGGCATCCTGGAGCTTACCATCCCAGTTTTTGGTGGGATAATCATCCTGGCCGAATGTGATGCCCAAAACTTTTGCTGAGTCTTGGGGCCCTGGACGGGTGTCCGGGAGATCAAACGTGGGGTCTCCCCCTCCCAGCCAGAGACTCTCACACTTATCCTGGTTGATCTTAGACCCGGATGCCTCCGAGTAGCGGTCCACTTCCGACATCACCACATCGGCCTCCTCTCTCGAGGAGAGGAAAATGGTGACATCATCAGCGTACGCCACCACTCTCTGGGCGACACCCGGCTCCGCCAGAATCATCCTGACTCCCGCCAATGGTCCGCAACTCACCCTCCTAAGGAAGGGATCGATCGCAAATACATATAAGAGCGGGCTCAAAGGACAACCCTGACGGACTCCAGACCCCACCTCAAAGAGCGGCCAGACCACCCGTTCACCAGCGGGAAACTCTCTGCCCCTGCATACAAGATCTTAAGCCAATTAACAAAAGTACACGGTAAGCCATATCTCAGGAGGACGGACCAGAGGTAGTCATGGTTCACTCGATCAAATGCTTTGGCCTGATCCAAGGAAAAGTAAGTACCCCTTCCAGAGACCCGCACTACTCCGCTCCACTGCCTCCCTGACACTGAGGACAGCACTTAAGGTGCTTCGGCCTGGAACAGAGCAGTGCTGAGCCCCCGAAAGGAGCCGGGGTGCAAACTTCACCAGCCGATTAAACAGTATCTTGGCCAGAAGCTTCCTGTCTGTAGGTGCGAGTAGAAGGATCTGACGACCTCCAGGATCCCTGATCTGGACCGATTCAGAGATCCCGTACTATCAATCAGTCCTGAGACTACTTTACTACTCACTGACATCTTGCAGTTCCTGTAAGGGTCGGGCGAGCGGTACTTCCCGTAATCCCTCAAAAACCAAAGATGCTTGCCTATCGTACTGACACCTCATCAGCAAGGACTTCACTCTGGAGATATCCTCTCGGCTACCTCCAGTCGAGACGAGAAGCTCGAGTTTCCTCCTCAGTCCCTGATACAGGCGATACCTGTTTAGGGACCTGAGGCTCGAGAGCTGGCGGAAGAACCCCGCAACCTGCTTCTTGAATATCTCCCACCACTCAGACTTACTACTACAAAAGTCCAGTAAAGGTACCTGACTTTGAAGAAAATCCTCAAAGGACTGTCTTATCTCTGTTTCCTCCAGGAGGGACAAATTCAGCTTCCAATAACCTTTTCCCATCCGGGGGGTCTCTGAAACATTCAGGGAAAACAAAATCATACAGTGGTCGGAGAACTCCACCTCAACCACGGACACTGCGGAAGAGACGGCTTCCTCCTTTAAATAAAACCTGTCTATCCTAGACCTGCTGCTACCTCGATGAAAGGTGAAACCCGCGTGGCCTGAGGGGCTCCGGATGTGGGCATCCTCTAGGCGAGCTTCACTGACTATATTACTAAGGGCCACACAGTCATAAGCCAGCCGATCATTGGAACCTCTCCTATCTTGGGACCTCGTGACATTATTGAAGTCCCCTCCAAAGATCACTTGCCGGCTAGTAAAAAGAAAGGGTTTAATCCTCATAAAGAGATCCTTACGGCCCCACTTTGTTTGTGGGGTGTAGATGTTAATGAGCCGGAGCTCTTGTCCCTTCATGAAGACATCTAAGATCAGGCACCTCCCCATTTCTAACTCAATGACCCGTCTGCATTCGACCGGAGCGGTAAAAAGGACCGCCACCCCACTATACGGCTCAGCCACAAGAGACCAGTGGGAGGGGCCGCGCCTCCACTCTCTTCTGGCTTTCACCAGAGAGGCTAGATCTGACAACCTGGTCTCCTGTAAAAAGAAAATGTCGGCTTCAACACGGCCGAGAAAATCAAAGGCTGCGAATCTAGCCGTATCAGACTTTATACTGGCACAATTAATAGATGCCAGCGTCAATGGGGTGAGTGCTGCCATCCTGGGTAATTGAGTTAGACGGCCTTACCCATTATTTTTTCTTGCCCTTCTTCTTCACCGCCTCATCCCCTGAAGAAGAAGGAGCATTCTTACTTTCTTTAGATCTCTTTTTTGACTCAGACTGATCCATCTGGCTCCCATCTCCATCTGGCCCTGAGTTAGCCCTGCCCTCCGAGGAAGATGCCTCAACAGGACAGGACCCAGTTCCCCCTGGAGGCTCCAATCCCTCAGGCACCCCATCCTCGCCACCCCCCTCCAATGAGGGGGAGGAGATGGTATCAAGGACAAGGTACCTGTTCGATAGGTCAATCAGAAGGGGGGCAGGTAAGCTTCCTTTTAGGACCTGGCCTTTAGCACCTGAAATAGAGGACTGAGACTTCCCCTTTACAACTTTTTTGCCCTTGTCTTTTTTCGGCCTTTCCCTCCCCTCCTCATCCACACTTTTATAGTGGGAGGAATCAGAAAAGATCAGCCTCTTTGCCTTCCTCTTCGCGAATCCTCCTAATCTCCTCATCCAACACACCATCCCCCAGGGTCTCAGCAACATCTGGGCTAGTGACAGGAGCAGGGCCAGGAGCTACCCCCGCCACCTGAGAACTCTCCAGCTCCCTGCTCCTTCTGCGGTTTTCCTCTCGCCTTAGTTTGGCAGGCCCCTTCTTGCTCTTCATTAACCCTTTTGCTCCTTCACCCATGCCCGTACCCTCCCCAGCCGGGGCAACCCTAAAGCTCTCCCCAGCTGGAGCGGCCACCAAACGGGAAAAGGCGCTGGGGCAACGCTTGAAAGGGTGTCCTAGGACAACACACAGATGACACCGGATCTGCCCACAGGATGCAGCCAAATGACCAGCCCCACCACAAAAAGCGCAAACTTGCACAGTGCAGGCTGCGCTAAAATGGGTAGGACTACCACACCTGTGGCAGACTTTAGGCTGCCCCTGGTAGAAGACTTGGATTCTGTCACGTCCGAGTAAGGCTGCCGATGGGATGTGGGCAACTGTGCTCCCTGAACGCCTAAGTTTGACGGAAAACGTCCAGGCCCCAGACCAGATCCCGTGCTCATCAAGATTTTTCTTGGGCATGTCCGTCACATCCCCATAACGACCGAGCCAGGTCATGATGTCGTAGCAAGACAGCGACTCGTTACGGGTCAAAACGGTCACTCTCTTGGTTTGGTTCTGCCGGGATATCGCTTTTACAGCGAAATCCCGCCAGCCGGGCTCGTTCTTCACCATCTCGTAATTCGACCAGAAAAGTTCAAGACCCTCTGGCCGAACAAAGCTGATGTCGAACTCAGAAGAACCATAGGGGTGAATCAGGGCAAAGATGTCACTCGCCCTGAACTCCATCTGAAGGAGGAGCTCAACCACCCTTGCCCGGGGCGGGCACGCTGTCACGATGCCGGCTGGCAGGTAGTGGATCCTCTGTGCCAGAGAGGGATTGGCGTGGACCGTGCTAGTGGATCGGTTCTAAGTCACTACTGGTTTTCACCAGAGCCCGCCGCAAAGCGGGATGGTCTTGCTGCGGCGGTAGTGACCAGGTCGTATCCACTAGCAACGGCTCAACCTCTCTGACTGCTGAAGATAGGCGCGGTACAAGGGAGTAGACAGAAGCAAGGTCGGACGTAGCAGAAGGTCGGGGCAGGCAGCAAGGATCGTAGTCAGGGGCAACGGCAGGAGGTCTGGAACACAGGCTAGGAACACACAAGGAAACGCTTTCACTGGCACAATGGCAACAAGATCCGGCGAGGGAGTGCAGGGGAAGTGAGGTATAAATAAGGAGTGCACAGGTGAACACACTAATTAGAACCACTGCGCCAATCAGCGGCGAAGTGGCCCTTTAAATCGCAAAGACCCGGCGCGCGCGCGCCCTAGGGAGCGGGGCCGCGCGCGCCGGGACAGGACCGACGGAGAGCGAGTCAGGTACGGGAGCCGGGGTGCGCATCGCGAGCGGGCGCCACCCGCATCGCGAATCGCATCCCGGCTGGAGGCGGTATCGCAGCGCCCCGGGTCAGTGGATCTGACCGGAGCGCTGCAGTGACGAGAGTGTAGCGAGCGCTCCGGTGATGAGCGGGAACCCGGAGCGCTCGGCGTAACAGTACCCCCCCCCCTTGGGTCTCCCCCTCTTCTTAGAGCCTGAGAACCTGAGGACCAGACTTTTGTCTAGAATATTGTCCTCAGGTTCCCAGGATCTCTCTTCTGGACCACAACCCTCCCAATCAACTAAAAAAAAAAAGTTTTCCCTCTGACCTTCTTGGATGCCAGAATCTCTTTGACGGAGAAGATGTCCGAGGAGCCGGAAACAGGAGTGGGGGAAACAAGTTTGGGAGAGAAACGGTTGATGATAAGTGGTTTAAGAAGAGAAACGTGAAAGGCATTAGGGATACGAAGAGAAGGAGGAAGAAGAAGTTTGTAAGAGACAGGATTAATCTGGCACAAAATTTTGAAAGGACCAAGATAGCGTGGTCCCAACTTGTAGCTAGGGACACGGAAGCGGACATATTTAGCGGAGAGCCATACCTTGTCTCCAGGAGAAAAAATGGGAGGAGCTCTTCTTATCAGCAAACTTCTTCATGCGTGATGAAGCCTGTAAGAGAGAATTTTGGGTCTCTCTCCATATGGTGGAAAGATCACGAGAAATTTCATCCACAGCGGGCAGACCAGAGGGCAAGGGGGTAGGGAGGGGAGGAAGAGGGTGACGGCCGTACACCACGAAAAATGGGGATTTGGAGGAAGATTCAGAGACTCTGAAGTTATACGAGAATTCGGCCCATGGTAGAAGATCTGCCCAATCATCCTGGCGGGAGGAAACAAAATGTCGTAAATAATCACCCAAGACCTGGTTAATTCTTTCTACTTGTCCATTGGATTGAGGATGATATGCAGAAGAAAAGTTTAATTTAATCTTGAGTTGTTTACAGAGAGCCCTCCAGAATTTTGACACGAATTGGGCGCCTCTATCCGAGACGATCTGCGTGGGCAACCCGTGAAGACGAAAAATGTGTACAAAAAATTGTTTAGCCAACTGAGGCGCTGAAGGAAGACCAGGAAGAGGGATGAAATGTGCCATTTTGGAGAATCGATCAACGACCACCCAAACAACAGTGTTGCCACGGGATGGGGGTAAGTCTGTAATAAAATCCATACCAATCAGAGACCAAGGCTGTTCGGGGACAGGCAGAGGATGAAGAAAACCAGTGGGCTTCTGGCGAGGAGTCTTATCCCGGGCACAGACAGTGCAGGCTCGCACAAAGTCCACGACATCCGTCTCCAGAGTCGGCCACCAATAGAAGCGAGAGATGAGTTGCACAGATTTCTTGATGCCTGCATGACCTGCGAGATGGGAGGAGTGACCCCATTTGAGGATTCCGAGGCGTTGGTGTGGAGAGACGAAGGTCTTTCCTGGAGGAGTTTGCCTGATGGAGGCTGGAGAAGTGGAAATCAGGCAGTCAGGAGGAATGATGTGTTGCGGAGAGAGTTCAACTTCCGAAGCATCCGAGGAACGAGAGAGAGCATCGGCCCTAATGTTCTTATCGGCAGGCCGAAAGTGAATTTCAAAATTAAATCGGGCAAAGAACAGAGACCACCTGGCCTGGCGAGGATTCAGCCGTTGGGCAGACTGGAGATAGGAGAGGTTCTTGTGATCGGTGTAAATAATAACTGGAAATCTTGATCCCTCCAGCAGATGCCTCCATTCCTCAAGTGCTAATTTAATGGCTAGAAGCTCTCGATCCCCGATGGAGTAGTTCCTCTCCGCCGGAGAGAAGGTCCTAGAAAAAAAACCACAAGTAACAGCATGCCCGGAAGAATTTTTTTGTAGAAGGACCGCTCCAGCTCCTACAGAGGAGGCATCAACCTCCAATAGGAAGGGTTTAGATGGGTCAGGTCTGGAGAGCACGGGAGCCGAAGAAAAGGCAGACTTGAGCCGTTTAAAGGCGTCTTCCGCTTGAGGAGGCCAAGACTTGGGATTGGCATTTTTTTTGGTTAAAGCCACGATAGGAGCCACACCGGTAGAAAAATGTGGAATAAATTGCCTGTAATAATTGGCGAACTCCAAAAAACGTTGGATAGCACGGAGTCCGGAGGGGCGTGGCCAATCTAAGACGGCAGAGAGTTTGTCTGGATCCATTTGTAGTCCCTGGCCAGAGACCAAGTATCCTAGGAAAGGAAGAGATTGGCATTCAAACAGACATTTCTCTATCTTGGCATAAAGTTGATTGTCACGAAGTCTCTGAAGAACCATACGGACATGCTGGCGGTGTTCTTCTAGATTGGCAGAAAAAATCAGGATATCGTCCAGATATACAACAACACAGGAGTATAAGAGATCACGAAAAATTTCATTAACAAAGTCTTGGAAGACGGCAGGGGCGTTGCACAGGCCAAAGGGCATGACCAGATACTCAAAGTGTCCATCTCTAGTGTTAAATGCCGTTTTCCATTCATCCCCCTCTCTGATGCGGATGAGATTATAAGCACCTCTTAAGTCCAGTTTGGTAAAGATGTGGGCACCTTGGAGGCGATCAAAGAGTTCAGAGATGAGGGGTAGGGGGTAGCGGTTCTTTACCGTGATTTTATTAAGACCGCGGTAGTCAATGCAAGGACGTAGAGAGCCATCTTTTTTGGACACAAAGAAAAATCCGGCTCCGGCAGGAGAGGAGGATTTACGGATAAAGCCCTTTTTTAAATTTTCCTGGATGTACTCAGACATAGCAAGAGTCTCTGGGGCGGACAGAGGATAAATTCTGCCCCGGGGTGGAGTAGTGCCCGGGAGGAGGTCAATAGGGCAATCATAAGGCCTGTGAGGAGGTAGAGTCTCAGCTTGTTTTTTGCAAAAAACATCCGCAAAGTCCATATAGGCCTTAGGGAGACCGGTTACAGGGGGAACCACAGAGTCACGGCAAGGGGTACTGGGAACCGGTTTTAGGCAGTCCTTGAAACAAGAGGGCCCCCAACTCTTGATCTCCCCAGTGGACCAATCCAGGGTTGGGGAATGGAGTTGAAGCCAGGGTAGTCCAAGGAGAATTTCGGAAGTGCAATTGGGGAGGACCAAAAATTCAATCTTCTCGTGATGAGGTCCGATGCACATTAGAAGGGGCTCCGTGCGGAAACGTATGGTACAGTCCAATCTTTCATTGTTTACACAATTGATGTAGAGGGGTCTGGCGACACTGGTCACCGGGATGTTGAACCTGTTGACGAGAGAGGCCAAAATAAAATTTCCTGCAGATCCGGAATCCAAGAAGGCCATAGTAGAGAAGGAGAAGGCAGAGGCAGATATCCGCACAGGCACAGTAAGACGTGGAGAAGCAGAGTAGACATCAAGGACTGTCTCACCTTTGTGCGGAGTCAGCGTACGTCTTTCCAGGCGGGGAGGACGAATAGGACAATCCTTCAGGAAGTGTTCGGTACTGGCACAGTACAGGCAGAGATTCTCCATGCGGCGTCGTGTCCTCTCTTGAGGTGTCAGGCGAGACCGGTCGACCTGCATAGCCTCCACGGCGGGAGGCACAGGAACGGATTGCAGGGGACCAGAGGAGAGAGGAGCCGGGGAGAAAAAACGCCTCGTGCGAACAAAGTCCATATCCTGGCGGAGCTCCTGACGCCTTTCGGAAAAACGCATGTCAATGCGAGTGGCTAGATGAATGAGTTCATGTAGGTTAGCAGGGATTTCTCGTGCGGCCAGAACATCTTTAATGTTGCTGGATAGGCCTTTTTTAAAGGTCGCGCAGAGGGCCTCATTATTCCAGGATAATTCTGAAGCAAGAGTACGGAATTGTACGGCGTACTCGCCAACGGAAGAATTACCCTGGACCAGGTTCAACAGGGCAGTCTCAGCAGAAGAGGCTCGGGCAGGTTCCTCAAAGACACTTCGAATTTCCGAGAAGAAGGAGTGTATAGAGGCAGTGACGGGGTCATTGCAGTCCCAGAGCGGTGTGGCCCATGACAGAGCTTTTCCAGACAGAAGGCTGACTACGAAAGCCACCTTAGACCTTTCAGTAGGAAACTGGTCCGACATCATCTCCAAGTGCAGGGAACATTGGGAAAGAAAGCCACGGCAGAATTTAGAGTCCCCATCAAATTTATCCGGCAAGGATAGTCGTAGACCAGAAGCGGCCACTCGCTGCGGAGGAGGTGCAGGAGCTGGCGGAGGAGATGATTGCTGAAGCTGTAGTAGTAGCTGCTGTAGCATCACGGTCAGTTGAGACAGCTGTTGGCCTTGTTGCGCTATCTGTTGTGACTGCTGGGCGACCACCGTGGTGAGGTCGGCGACAACTGGCAGAGGAACTTCAGCGGGATCCATGGCCGGATCTACTGTCACGATGCCGGCTGGCAGGTAGTGGATCCTCTGTGCCAGAGAGGGATTGGCGTGGACCGTGCTAGTGGATCGGTTCTAAGTCACTACTGGTTTTCACCAGAGCCCGCCGCAAAGCGGGATGGTCTTGCTGCGGCGGTAGTGACCAGGTCGTATCCACTAGCAACGGCTCAACCTCTCTGACTGCTGAAGATAGGCGCGGTACAAGGGAGTAGACAGAAGCAAGGTCGGACGTAGCAGAAGGTCGGGGCAGGCAGCAAGGATCGTAGTCAGGGGCAACGGCAGGAGGTCTGGAACACAGGCTAGGAACACACAAGGAAACGCTTTCACTGGCACAATGGCAACAAGATCCGGCGAGGGAGTGCAGGGGAAGTGAGGTATAAATAAGGAGTGCACAGGTGAACACACTAATTAGAACCACTGCGCCAATCAGCGGCGAAGTGGCCCTTTAAATCGCAAAGACCCGGCGCGCGCGCGCCCTAGGGAGCGGGGCCGCGCGCGCCGGGACAGGACCGACGGAGAGCGAGTCAGGTACGGGAGCCGGGGTGCGCATCGCGAGCGGGCGCCACCCGCATCGCGAATCGCATCCCGGCTGGAGGCGGTATCGCAGCGCCCCGGGTCAGTGGATCTGACCGGAGCGCTGCAGTGACGAGAGTGTAGCGAGCGCTCCGGGGAGGAGCGGGGACCCGGAGCGCTCGGCGTAACACACGCATCTTTACCCCTCCAAATCAGACGGGCCACATTCCTACGGTTACTATCCTGCCCGGGAGTCGGGAGGGACCACATCACCTCCCCATTCTGTTCTTGGAAGGCACCCAGACCATGCCTCTCTATCCAAAAAGACAGGTCAACCGAACCCCTCCCTTCTACCTCAATTGACCTATCACCCTTACGCAGAGCCTCCAGGAGGCGCCGCTGCAAGTGACCCCCAGAACCAGATGGAGACGGAGACCCTCTTGATTCCCCGGCAGCGACGCTGGCATAGCTTCTAGCAGTCACCACCAGGGGGGCAGCCGAACCAGCCCCTACTTCCTCAGTACTCTTTACTGATCCAGTGACATCCCTTTGCCTGCCTCCAGCACTCTTCTCTTGCACACCGATAGCATCCCTCTCTTGTACACCTCTAGCACCCCTCTCTCGCACACCGCTAGCATCCCTTTCTTGCACACCGCTAGCACCCCTCTCTCGCACACCGCTAGCACCCCTCTCTTGCACACCGCTAGCACCCCTCTCTTGCACACCGCTAGCACCCCTCTCTTGCACACCGCTAGCACCCCTCTCTTGCACACCGCTAGCACCCCTCTCTAGTACACCTCTAATGCCCCACTCTTGCACACTGCTAACATTTTCATGCAACATACCATCACCAAAATTTTCACTCTCTTTTGCACTCTTCCCTTTCACACTATTATCCTGGCTAAACTTTCCTGAGCTGGCCGGGTTATTTGCGTATGCCACGGGGGTTTGTGCTGCTGGTCCCGCCCCCGATGACCGCTTTTTCGGTTCTGGCGATGTTACTTCCAGTTCCAGTGATGACACTTCCTTCAACGCCGATGATGTTCCCAGTGAGAACTGCTTCACACTGGGTGGGATCTGTCCCTCCGGACGCACCCCCACCCCTCCTACAGCAGCCGACGTGGAGGGATTCCCCACAGCGTCAGTGCAACCTTCAGGAGCCACCTTACCCGACCGCCCGGGCTTTTCTACCAATCCAGACGCATGGACACTCCCCCCCCTCACAGAGGAGTGCCCTGCTACGCCCAGATCGCTCGGGGGACCGCCCCCCGAGCAGACAGCAACATCACCAAGCTCCGGCACTAGGACACGCCCCCTGCCCACCTGGGGTGGTCCTGCAGCATCGGAGTCGCCCACCTTAAGCCTGTCCTGCCCTTCCCTACCGACTGGACAGGCGGCTCCTTGGCGTCTGCAGCCATCTTAGAAACCTTATCCACCATGTACCCCCCATTCTGGCCCCGCTTTACAGCAAAAGCGGGGTCGGGCAGACTGGGGGGCCCACCAGCCTGAACCACCTTTTCAGATGGCCCAGACTGCTGGAGAGAAGAATAAACAAGTCTGGTGACCTCTCCTTTTTTCCTTTTATTTCTCCTCTTCCTCTTGCCCTTCACCTCAGTATCTGGGCCCAAGTCATTTCCAAATGAGAAGTTCTCAAAATGGGTAGGTGACTCTTGGAGCACAATCGCCTTCAGCAATCCACCACCAATTAACCCATTGCTGCTGCCGCTGTCGTCACTGCTGTCATCTGACGTTACAGGCAGGGCTACCTGAGCAGGATTTATGTATGAACTCTGGGTTGTGTCCTCCTCCATTTCACTCTCCTCTGCACCACCATCTTGCTTCTCTTTAGCACCTTCCTCAGCACTGTCCTCTCTTTCTCCACCACCATCTTCCTCCACACTGTCCTCCTCAGCACTGTTCTCTCTTTCTCCTCCACCATCCACCTCCACACCATCCTCCTCTGCACTGCTTTCGCTGTGACTGACCTCCTCCTCTCTTTCTGGGTTCTGCTGGCCTCTGAACCGACTTTCATTGCAGAGTTTTTCTCTGAAGATACCAGCCCCTTCCATGATCTCCATCCTCACCCTTTCTACCTCCTCAACCTCTTTTTTCAGGGTGCGCACTTTAGCCGAATACACTGGCCTTCGATTTTTTGAGGTGTAATCAGCCTGGTAACGGGCAAATTTTAAGTCCTCTCTTAGCCCACGAAGCATTTTGCCAAGACACTCATACTCCGCCATTTTTGCTTGGATTCGGGACCCAAAAGTGGCCAAAGACTCCCTGGGACCCAATGCCCCCCATTGCTGGGGTTCAGAGGTACCTTGCCTCCCCATGTTTCTCCTCAACTCCTCACCTTCATGCAGGTCTTTACCTGCAGCCTTGCTTGTAGCCTTCCTTGCAGCCTTGCGGCTTCCAGATATGGACGGTGGAGTTGGTTCTGCATTTCTGCGGATCCTGGAGGATCTCCGTACCCCATCCTGGGAGTTGGCCGTTGCAATGTCACCTCCACCTCCCGCCGGCCTGGTAAGGGAGATGGGGACGTTGGGGTTCATGCAGGGAAACCCTTCCCCGAAGGCTGCCACAAACCTGGGGGGGGGGGGGGGGGGAGGGCTGGTGAAAATCCTGCTGCTCTCTGGTTCTCTGGTTCTCCTGGAGCTGACGATCACACAACCACACCCTGAACAGGAAGTAGTGCAACAGCTGGAGACACCCTATTTGGAAAGCACTGCTGTAGGGTAATTTGGTGGTGGATGCAAATCCCTAATTTAGGCCTCAAATGCACATGGTGCTCTTTCACTTTGGAGCCCTCTCATATTTCAAGGCAACAGTTTTTGGTTACAAATTTTTTTTCTCTTCTTTTACCCCTTAAGAAAAGGTAAATTTTGGGTCTACACCAGCATGTTAGTGTAAACAGAGTGTACCATATACATTTGAGGCCTAAATTGGTGATTTGCACAGGGGTGGCTGGTAGTTACAGCAGTTCTGACATAAACATAAAAAACACCCATATGTGACCCCCATTTAGAAAACTACACCCCTCACGTAAAGTAACAAGGGGTATAGTGAGCCTTAACATCCCACAGGTGTTTGACAAATTTTTGTTAAAGTTGGAGGTGAAAATAAAAAAATTTATATTTTTTTCCCTAAAATGCTATTGTTACCCCAATTTTATCATTTTCACAAGGGGTAATAGGAAAAAAAGCCCAGCAAAATTTGTAACCCCATCTCTTCTGAGTCAGAAAATACCCCACATGTGGATGTAAAGTGCTCTGCGGGTGAACTACAGGGCTCAGAAGAGAAGGAGCACCATTGGGCTTTTGGAGAGAGAATCTGGCTGAAATTGAAGGCCATGTGCGTTTAGGCCTCCATGGTGCCAGAACAGTGAACCCCCCCCCCCCCCCCCACACACACACACACACATGTGACCCCATTTTGGAAACTACACCCCTAATAAGAAGTGCAGTGAGCATTTACATCTCACAGGTGTCTGATAGATTTTTTTGAGCAGTGGTCTGCCAAAAGAAAAATGAAAATTTTTCATTTGCACAGCCCACTGTTCCAAAGATCTGTCAAATGCCAGTCGGGTTTAACCCCTTAAGGAACCAGCCCATTTTCACCTTAAGGACCCAGCCATTTTTGCACATCTGACCATTGTCATTTTAAGCATTAATAACTCTGGGATACTTTTACTTTTCATTCTGATTCTGACATTGTTTTTTCGTGACATATTCTACTTCATGTTAGTGGTAAATTTTTGTCGAGGCTTGCATCATTTCTTGGTGAAAAATTCCCAAATTTGATGAAAAAATTGAAAATTTAGCATTTTTCTAACTTTGAAGCTCTCTGCTTGTAACAAAAACAGACATTCCAAATAAATAATATATTGATTCACAGATACAATATGTCTACTTTATATTTTCATCATAAAGTTGACAGGTTTTAAGTTTTAGAAGATATCAGAGGGCTTCAAAGTTCAGCAGCACTTTTCCAATTTTTCACAACATTTTCTAAATTGGAATTTTTCAGGGACCAGTTCAGTTTTGAAGTGGATTTGAAGGGCCTTCATATTAGAAATACCCCACAAATGACCACATTATAAAAACTGCACCCCTCAAAGTATCCAAAATGACATTTGGGTAAGTGTGTTAACCCTTTAGGTGTTTCACAGGAATAGCAGCAAAGTGAAGGAGGAAATTCAAAATCTCCATTTTTTACACTCGCATGTTCTTGTATACCCAGTTTTTGAATTTTTACAAGGGGTAATAGGAGAAAAAGCCCCCCAAAATTTGTAACCCAATTTCTCTAGAGTAAGGAAATACCTCATATGTGTATGTAAAGTGTTCGGCTGGTGCAGTAGAGGGCTCAGAAGGGAAGGAGCAACAATGGGATTTTGGAGAGTGAATTTTTGCTGAAATGGTTTTTGGGGGGCATGTCACATTTTGGAAGCCCCTATGGTGCCAGAAGAGCAGAAAACCCCCACATGGCATACCATTTTGGAAACTACACCCCTCAAGCCACGTACCAAGGGGTCCAGTGAGCCTTAACACCCCACAGGTCTTTTACGACTTTTCGTTAAATTTGGATGTGTAAATGAAAAAAAAAAAAAAAAAGTTTCACTTCCAGGCAGTGGAAGAGAGGTGGTTGTGGTTGTGATAAATATAAAGCAAATACACTATGTTGAGCTAGCGACTGTTTTTCTGTATACAAGAGTGTGAAGCATACAAGTGAGTGAGTATAAAAGTGAGGGGACTTAAAATTAAGGGACTTTAAATTCAGGAAGTTTAAATTGAAATATTTGATTTTTTTTTCTTTTCTGTTAATTTTTGCAATCCCCAAATCTAGTATGACCTCCATGTTGGAAAAGGCAGTCCAGTGTGCATCTTGCGCAATCTATGCAATCCTTGAACAACAGTTTGAGGGTGCATATTGTTGTGCGAGATGTGTGCGAGTTGCTCATTTAGAAGCCCAGATCCTGGATCTAGAGGAGCAACTGGCAACACTGAGATGCATTGACAACCCGCAGAGTAGTCTCCTGCTCACTGAGCAGGTACTCTCTGGGGTCGAGGTGGGGATGGATAGTGGGACGGAGGGGCAGGACAGTCAGGCAGTTAGCTGGGTTACAGTTAGAAAACGGGGTAGAGGGAAAAGTGTCAGGGAGGCTAGTCCTGAACTGGCACACCCCAACAAGTTTGCCCAGTTGGCAGATGAGGGGGATGTCATTTCAGAGCTAGCGGTACTGCAGCAGGACTCTGCCTCTGACCGCCAGGGGGGTGTCTGCTCCAGTAAGGAGGGAGGGAGGAGAGCAGGGCAGGCCAGACAGGTACTGGTAGTGGGGGACTCAATTATTAGGGGGACAGACAGGGTGATCTGTCACAAAGACCGGGATAGCCGAACAGTGTGTTGTCTTCCTGGCGCTCGAGTTCGGCACTTTCGCGGATCGGGTTGACAGGTTGCTGGGTGGGGCTGGAGAAGACCCAGCAGTCATGGTACATATTGGCACCAATGACAAAGTAAGAGGTAGATGGAGTGTCCTTAAAAATGATTTCAGGGACTTAGGCTGCAAGCTTAAGGCAAGGACCTCCAAGGTAGTATTTTCTGAAATATTACCTGTACCACGAGCCGTACCAGAGAGGCTGCGGGAGATAAGGGAGGTAAACAAGTGGCTCAGAAGCTGGTGTAGGAAGGAGGGGTTTGGGTTCATGGAGAACTGGGCAGACTTCGACTTTAAAGGAAACAGATTTCTGACTATAGCTAAAGACCATTATCTGTCCCAAATGGTGCAGGGCCTGACCAGAGGGGGCGCCCTACTAGACTTAATATTTTCTAACGTACTGAAACTGGCAGAGTAATTAATGTGCAAGTAGATGGACACCGAGGAAATAGTGATCATAATGTAATACATTATAACTTGTTCTTCAATAAGGGAATCTCTCGAGGGGCCACAAAAACAATGAACTTTCGAAAAGCAAAGTTCGATCAACTCAGAGAAGCCCATAACAATATAAAATGGGATATTGTCCTCAAAAAGAACAATACTGACACTAAATGGGAGACTTTAAAAAATATCTTAAATTTTCACTGTAAAATGTATATACTTTATAGGAATAAAAGGGTCAGAAATAAAAGAAAACCAATATGGATGAATAAAAATGTTAAGGGGGCAATAAATGACTAAAATAAAGCATTTCAGTTACTAAAACAGGACAGCAGTGAAGAAGCATTAAAAAGCTATAGAGAAAAATGTGAAATATGTAAAAAACAGATAAAAGCCGCAAAAATAGAGACAGAAAGACTCATTGCCAAAGAGAGTATAACTAACCCCAAAATGTTCTTTAATTATATAAATAGCAATAGGGTCAAAAATGAAAGTGTTGGCCCTTTAAAAAATGATGAGGAAGAAATTATAAACGGGGATCAGGAAAAAGCAAATATACTAAAATTCTTCTCCACTGTATTCACTGAGGAAAATGAAATGCCAGGTGAAATACAGTGTGATAAGGTAAACTCCCCAGTACAGGTCACCTGTCTAACCCAGGAAGAAGTACAGTGCCACCTACAAAAAATCAAAATAGACAAATCACCAGGTCCAGATGGCATTCACCCCCATGTTCTAAAGGAATTAAGTAATGTAATAGACAGACGCGGAGGTGTTGAGGGGCATGTGTGGAACTCCGCTACTCCTTGCTGGGATTTGAATAGACTGGCCCAGACCCTTTCTTGTGGATGGAGAGTGGAGCTGAGTAAAACGATCAGACTTTACATGTGATGAATATCTAACAGTGCAGAAGCCGGTGAAACCATTGATTAATACCCCGGCAATATTCTGAACAGCAGCAGCCTCTTGCACTGGCCCCATGTGGAATGGACAATATTGGATGCCTGACTCTCTGCCTGGTCACTCCTCCTAGCGATTTGGAGAAACCGGGACTCATGGACTAAATTGAACAACTTGGTCTTAGCAGAATTCCTCTCTCATGAATTTGGACCCCTCCTTGGACCCAATAAGATCAGTGACTCTGGGGGGTGATTGCACTGTCTACCAGGGGGAGCGTGAATACGCTAATGATTCCGTAGTTGCATATTAGTATGCTATATTTGGTGGTGGATATTTCTGGATCAGGGTGTGATACCCTAGGTTTTAAGCGCTCCCCAGAGCCATATGGGACTGTGAATTCTTACTTTTGTATGCTGTAAATAACGGGATTTAAATTCTCGAGTGGGAGGGGCCTATGGTGTATAAAGTTGCTAAGTTGGTCCGTGATATCCCCGTAGTGATACATACAACCCACAAATATAAAGTGAAGAGAAATAGTGGGTGAAATGGCCCCTAAGGTGAACCCCAGAAGATCAGGGGGTAGCTCGCCACAAAAAGATAAGGGGGCTATGGGTAAATTGGATAAAATATGGAAGTCTCCAGCTGTGGGTATAAAAACTAGAACCCAGAAGGATCTCTCCCCTAGTAAAACAGGCTCTAGGTACTCGGTCTTGGAGGTGGAAGAAACTGAGGAAGGGCAGTCTGTGCCCCCTATGGGAACACAGATGTTGGAGGAGATCTTGGGAGGGGTGAAAAAACTAATTGTGCAATTGAGGAGATAAATAAACAATTAGGTGTGGTATCTACCGAGGTATCTCTGATAAGACACGATATGACTAAAATGAGAGATAGGATTTCCAGACTAGAGGAAGAAGCCCCTAAAACAGAAAATAGGATTAAGGTTTTGGAGGAGGAGGTTAATGACTTGAAAAAGGAGAGGACATCTGTTAAAGATAAGCTCACTGACCTTGAGGATAGATCCAGACGTTGCAATATAAGGATGGTGGGGTTTCCTGAGGGGATGGTGGGGTTTCCTGAGGGGGTGGAGGGGGGGGGGGGGAACTCTGCCATACAGTTTCTTAGTAGGTGGTTGAAGGAGGGGATAGGGGAAGGGCATCTTACCCCAATGTTTGGGATTGAACGAGCTCATCGGTGCCAAGGCGTATTCCCCCTCCGGGGGGTCCCTCTAGGACAATCCTAATTAAGTTATATACCTCCCAGGACAGGGATACTATCCTTAGGAAGGCAAGAGAGATGAGGGACCTACAGTATAATGGACAGAATATTTTTCTATATCCGGATTTCTCTTGGGAGACCCAGAGGAAAAGGGCATCCTTTCGGGAGATAAAAAGGCGGCTAAAGAACGCAGGGGTGCCCTTCTCTCTGCTGTTTCCAACGAGACTCCGGGTTGAGCATAAGGGAAAGGTAACAATATTTGGAACCCCACAAGAAGTCTCAGATTGGATGGATAAATAAGGCATCTAATATAAGGCACTACTGTGGCATTAGGGGTTGGAAGTATTAGTTGAGTAATAATGTTACGTCTCGGGGGGAGGGGTTGGGGGGTTCTCTGGGGTGTCACTAGGATAGGAGTGCATAGTAGAAGTACGGTGCATTATGGGGAGAGGGGGGGCTGCGGGTGGGGAAGGATAAGGGAAAGGAGGGAGGGATGGCACGGGATGATCAAAAGAGGGTTTTTTTTTTTTTCTCTCTCTTCTTCTTCTCTCTTTTCTTTTTTCTCTTAGGCAAATATATCTATGCTTAAATTATTAGCCTGGAACATACGAGGTATGTCGGATAGAATTAAAAAGTGTGCAGTCTTCGATTATATTCGGAGGTGCCTTCCTGCGATCATATGTTTAGTTGAGACCCATAGGTCAAGAGATGAGCAGATACTTCCAAGGAAGTGGGCCAAAGAAGAATACCACTCCAGACTCTCTTCCTACTCCATGGGAGTATCAGTATATGTTCACAGGAGGGTACCATTCGAGACTAAGAATGCAAAGGTAGATAAGTATGGTCCATATGTATTTCTTTATGGAATATGGGAAGATAGGGCAGTCATCTTGGCTTTTGTTTATATTCCTCCATCTTTTAGAGTGGATGTTCTGAGGGACCTCGTGAGCTATAGCGTAAGTAAGACACATTCGGCATTATGGATAGTTGGAGATTTGAACAATGTAATAGACCCTAGTATGGACAGATACAAATTAGGTAGGAATGTAGGGGGGAACGAAACAGCATTGGCGAGATACTGTGGAGAGATGAATTGGGTTGATGGGTGGCGGTAACTAAACCCAGGAGTAAGACAGTACTCATGTTTTAGTACCTCATATAACACCGCTTCCCGAATTGACTTATGCCTGTGTGATAAGAATGCAATGACCTGGACCAGCAGGGTGCAGTATAAAGCTAAAACCCTATCGGACCATTGCCCAGTGGTGGTGGAAATTGGAGGTAAGGTAATGGGTGGGAAAAGGTTGGGCTTTCGGCTCAACCCCCACTGGATTGAATTAGTGGGCGACCAGGACTGGTTTAGACAGGAAATAGAGGCATTCTGGGAGATTAATCATAAGTCCGCAAACCCTCAGGTGGTATGGGATACTATGAAGGCATACTTGAGGGGCCTATATATAGGGCGAATCAATAAAAAAAAAAAAGGAATTCTCACAGGAAGAATCAGTACTGAATAGTAAAGTGGCAACATTAGAAGCAGGGATAGAAGAGGATAGTGGGGGGAACAGCTGTTAGAACTGAAGGCAGCTCAAGAGGAATATAAAGAATATCTACTTAAAAAGGCACAAAATAAACTATTCTTCAGTGGGCAATTTAATTTCTTTGAGAAAGGGAAACCAAATAAGACACTGTCAAGATTATTTAAAAATCAAGGCGACGAATGTGGTATTATGGCTCTGAGGAGGGAGGATGGCAGCATAACCACAGATAGAGAAGAAATAGCCCAAATGGATGGCTCTTTTTTCTCCAATCTCTATATGGGCAGCGATATTAATAGGGCGGAGGTAGCGGAATTCTTGAGGGGAATTAATATTCCGAGTTTGACAGAGGATGTCAGGGACTCCCTGGATGACCCAATCTCCCTCCAGGAATTGGAGGAGGCATTGGCATCAATCCAAGGGAATACATCCCCTGGGTCTGACGGCATTCCTTTCCAGATATATAGAATATACTCAACCCTGCTGCTTCCAAAACTGCTGGGTATCATTAATGAATCCTGGAGGGGGGGGGGGGGGGGGGTTCTCCCTAAATCTATGTGTGAGGCTAATATTAGACTCATTAGGAAAAAAGATAAGGATCCCTTGGATTTGGGCTCATATCTCCTTGCTTAATACAGATATAAAGATAATAGCGAAAGCACTGGCAAGGAGATTGGATAAAGTAGTGGAGGTAGTGGTGGGCGGTGACCAGGGAGGGTTTAGGTCAGGAAGAAAGGTTCATGACAATATCCACCAGGTGTATGAAGCAATCCAGAGTGGATCCCGTGGCCCCCGCTCCATTCTGTCATTGGATGCTACTAAAGCTTTTGACAGGGTGGAGTGGAGATACCTCTGGGAAGTTTTGAAGAGGGTTAGGGTGGGCCCGAGGTTTTTGAGTTATATTCAGCTACTATACACTAACCCCGAGGCGAGTGTGGTGGTAGATGGAACCCCCTCCTACCCATTCAAACTAAGTAGAGGAACAAGGCAGGGCTGCCCCCTCTCACCCTTTTTATTTTTAATATATATTGAACCCTTAGCGGCTTGGATAAGAGATAATGATGTTTATGAGGGATTTGGAGTAAATGGAGAGAAGAGTAAGATCTTGTTATTTGCAGATGATATCCTCCTTTTTGTAACTAACCCACAAGAAAAAATACATCGTATCATTAAGATGTTCGAGGCATTTGCCCCTCTATCTGGGTTGGACATAAATTGGAGTAAATCTACTATGCTCCCCCTGGATGAAGATATGGGGGAGACGGTGGGAAGACTATCCGTGTTCAAAAAAAATGAATGTTTCCATTATCTGGGAGTAAAAATAGCAGCCACGAATGATAGGTTTGTGATTAACAATATACTGCCCCTTTTGAATAGTTTAGCGAAGAGAGTAGAAGTATGGATTAAAATGCCCTTCTCTATGTCAGAAAGGATGGCGATAATAAAAATGGTGGTCCTCCCACAGATCCTTTTTTTTCTTGCTGCCTCGCCAGTGTGGATCGGCAAATGCTGGTTCCGGAAGATAGAAGTGATACTGGGTAGATTGTTATGGGGAAGAAAAAGGGTTCGTCTGAAGTACAGATATTTTATGGCCCCTGGAGATAGGGGGGGATTGGATATGCCCAATTTCTTTGTTTATTACATGGCCGCGCAGTTGGTACGAATCGTTAATTGGAGAAATTTTAGATATCTGGAGAAGATTGTAGTAGATAAGGAGAAAGTGAACATATATGAGGTGTTGGAATTAGATGATTATGAGGAGAGTGGGTCAAATAACACGATGTTATTGTATAAATATAGGAAAGTATGGGAAAGATTAAAGGGAGAATTACATGTAGGAAATAGTTTTGGGTTCACACCCCTATGGGGTAACAATACATTTAAAGAATTGGTGAAGTGTGAGTCAACTTTTTGGGATAGTAAGGGTATAAAACGACTGGAACAATTATTTGATAAAGGACAACTCTTTTCATTTGAGCACATAAAAAAGGGGGTATGATATTAGTGATAACGATTGGCTGTACTATTGGCAAGTTAGTCATGCAGTCCATAACACGATAGATAAGGAGATATATGTAGCACAGAAACACAATTTCATAGAAGCACTAACTCAAATAGAGCACTTTAAAAAAAAAAAGGAATATCAATTTTGTATAAGAAATTAAATAAGATTATTGGAGTAAGGGGGATCAACAGAATTAAAGACAAATGGTCCGGAATAGTGGGTACTGTGTCTGAGGAAGATTGGGACATTATGGCCCAAAATATAAGCAAGGTTTCTCGTAATATGGAACATAAAATTACACAATTTAAGATATTACACAAGACCCACTATTCCGCGCTTCATTTACATAGGATAGGGGTGAGAATCACTTCACAGTGTGTTAAATGTGGTTTGGAAGAGGCGGACTATTTACATAGTTTTTGGTCGTGTGAGAAGATATCTGTTTTCTGGGAATCTGTAATAAAAGAGGTAGAAAGTAAAATCCCTGTGAAGGTACCTCGTACGATAGAGTTTATACTGCTGGGAGCTATTGGTAAGATGGGCAAATTTGATTAGACATACTCTTGGATGTAAACAAGTATGGATTTGGCTTCTATGGCTTTTGCTTTTCTTCCGATTGGTGATGTTGTTTTATCGGATTTGTGCAATGTATTTTTGTAATTGTTTAATATTAAAATAAAAAAAATATAAAAAAAAAGTAATGTAATAGACAGACCCCAATTTTTAATATTCAGGGACTCTATAGTGACAGGGACTGTTCCCCAGGACTGGCGCATGGCAAATGTGGTGCCAATATTTAAGAAGGGGTCAAAAGGTGACCCCGGGAATTATAGACCTGTTAGTTTAACCTCGGTAAATTGTTTGAGGGTTTCCTAAGAGATGCTATTTTGGAATATCTTGATAAAAATAAATGTATGACCCTGTATCAGCATGGATTTATGAGGGATTGATCCTGTCAAACTAACCTGATCAGCTTTTATGAGGAGGTGAGCACAAGACTGGACCAGGGGCAATCGCTGGATGTCGTATATCTGGATTTTTCCAAAGCATTTGATACGGTTCCACATAAAAGGTTGGTGCATAAAATGAGAAGGTTTGGGCTGGGGGAGAATGTGCGCAAGTGGGTAAGTAACTGGCTCAATGATAGGAAACAGAGGGTGTTTATTAATGGTACTTATTCTGATTGGGTGACTGTTACTAGTGGGGTACCACAGGGGTCCGTCTTGGGTCCTGTCCTATTTAATATATTCATGAATGACCTTGCAGAGGGGTTGAATAGTAAAGTAGCAATCTTTGCAGATGACACCAAACTCTGTAAAGTGGTAAACACTATAGAGGACAGTGCACTGTTACAAATGGATCTGGATAGGTTGGAGGTTTGGGCTGGGAAGTGGCAGATGAGGTTCAACACTGATAAATGTAAGGTAATGCAAAAATCCGAGCTGGGATTATGTATTAAATGGAAGAACACTTAGGACGACTGACATGGAAAAGGACTTAGGAGCCTTAGGTAACAGTAAACTTAGCTGTAGTGACCAGTGTCGGGCAGCTGCTGCCAAGGCTAATAAAATCATGGGGTACATCAATAGGGGCATAGATGCCGACGACAAGGAAATAATGCTACCGCTGTACAAATCACTAGTCAGTCCTCACATAGAGTACTGTGTACAGTACTGAGCACCAGTGTACAAGAAAGATATAGTGGAGCTGGAGAGGGTTCAAATCCCACTAAGGACAACAATAAATAAAGACATTATTATTATTATTATTATTATAATAACGTCAGCAGAGAGCACTGTGCTCGTGATGTCATCAGAGAGCATTCCAAAAAGAAAATAATTTCCTCTGTAGTATTCAGCAGCTAATAAGTACAGGAAAGATTACGATTTTTTAATAGAAGTAATTTACAAATCTGTTTAACTTTCCGGAGCCAGTTGATTTAAAAGAAAAAAAAGGTTTTCACCGGAGTACCCCTTTAACCCCTTCATGACCCAGCCCATTTTCACCTTCAGGTCCTGGGCATTTTTTGAAAATCTGACCACTGTCACTTTAAACATTAATAACTCTGGAATGCTTTTACTTATCATTCTGATTCCGAGAACTGCTGTAACAATCAGCCACCCCTGTGCAAATCGCCTCAAATGTACATGGTGCACTCTCCCTTCTGAGCCTTGTTGTGCGCCCCCAGAGCACTTTGCGCCCACATATGGGGTATCTCCATACTCGGGAGAAATTGCATTACAAATTTAGAGGATCTTTTTTCCCCTTTTACCTCTTGTGAAAATGAAAAGTATAGGGCAACACCAGCATGTCAGAGTAAAAAAATTATTTTTTTACACTAACATGCTGGTGTAGACCCCAACTTCACCTTTTCATAAGGGGTTAAAGAAGAAAAAGCCCCCCAAAATTTGTAAGGCAATTTCTCCCGAGTACGGCAATACCCCATATGTGTCCCAAAACTGTTGCCCTGAAATACAACAGGGCTCCAAAGTGAGAGAGCGCCATGCGCATTTGAGGCCTGAATTAGGGATTTGCATAGGGGTGGACATAGGGGTATTCTATGCCAATGATTCCCAAACAGGGTGCCTCCAGCTGTTGCAAAACTCCCAGCATGCCTGGACAGTCAATGGCTGTCCGGCAATACTGGGAGTTATTATTTTGCAACAGCTGGAGGCTCCGTTTTGGAAACAGTAGCGTACCAGACGTTTTTCATTTTTTTGGGGGAGGGGGGCTGTGTAGGGATAATGTGTATATGTAGTGTTTTTTACTTTTTATTTTAGGTTAGTGTTAGTGTAGTGTAGTGTTTTTAGGGTACAGTCACATGGGCAGAGGTTCACAGCAAGTTTGCCGCTGGGAGTTTGAGCTGCAGCGCAAATTTTGCGCCATCTCAAACTTGCAGCACTCACTGTAAACCTCCGCCCATGTGAGTGTACCCTGTACATTCACATTGGGGGGAGGGGGCAAACATCCAGCTGTTGCAAACTCCGAGCATGCCCTTTGGCTGTCCGTGCATGCTGGGAGTTGTAGTTTTGCAACAGCTGGAGGCACACTGGTTTGGAAACACTAAGTTAAGTAATAAACTTTCAAGTGTTTTGCAACCAAACTTAGCGTTTCCAAACCAGTGTGCCTCCAGCTGTTGCAAAACTACAACTCCCAGCATGCATGGTCTGTCAGTGCATGCTGGGAGTTATAGTTTTGCAACAATTGAAACAGCTGGAGGCACTGAGGTAGCAAACGGACAATGTTTCCCAACTAGTGTGCCTCCAGTTGTTGCAAAACTACAACTCCCAGCATGCCCAGACTGCCCAAGCATGCTGGAAGTTGTAGTTCGGCAATATCTGAAGGATCAGATGTTGCCGAACTACAACTTCCAGCATGCTTGGGCAGTCTGGGCATGCTGGGAGTTGTAGTTTTGCAATATCTGGAGGTCCACAGTTTGGAGACCACTGTATAATGGTCTCCAATCTATGCTCTTCCAGATGTTAGAGAACTACAACTCCCAGCATGCCTGAACAGACTGAGCATGCTGGGAGTTGTAGTTTTGCAACATCTGGAACAGCACAGATTGGAGACCATTATACAGTGGTCTCCAAACTGTGGACCTCCAGATGTTACAAAACTACAACTCCCAGCATGCCCAGAAAGCCAAAGGCTGTCTGGGCATGCTGGGAGTTGCCGTTTTGAAACTCCCAGAGGCAGCAGTGAGATCGCTTTACGGCGATCTCACTGCTGCCAATGAAGATGCCGCACTGCTGCCGGAAACTCACCTCCGTGACGCAGCGCCGCCGGGACCGCCTGGAGGACGTCGCTCGCAACGGGACCACTCGGGACACCGCATGGTCGGGTAAGTGATGCCGGGGGATGGGTAAGGGACACTTAGCAGAGCGGTGTGTGTCCCGATCCCCGTGATCGGGACTTACACACCGCGCTGCTAAATATTCTGATAGCGAAACGCTGCTATTAGCTAGTCAGAGTTGACCAGCTGATAGCAGCGATCGCTGGGGGGGGGGGGTGGGGGATGAAACCCCCCGTGGTCGCATGGTAAGATGGCTGGCTATCAGTGATAGCCACCATCTTACCGGGCGCTGCGGGATGCCGCGAGTAGCGGCAAAAATGTTCATGACGTACCTGTATGTCATGGGTCGGGAACACCTTGCCACCCATGACGTACAGGTATGTCATAGGTCGGGAAGGGGTTAATGGTATAGAGAACTGTGTCTAGTGCATTAACTCTGATTTTTTGCCCATTGAAACCAGTAGGCCCATTGTGGTCTATGGGGAAAGCTGCTGAGTTGCCCATAGCAACCAATCAGATCGCTTCTTTCATTTTTGAAAAAGTCTCTGAAAAATGAAGGAAGTAATCTGATTGGTTGCTATGGGCAACTCAGAAACTTTTCCAGGAAAATATGCTGAGTTGCCCATAGCAACCAATCAGATCGCTTCTTTCATTTTGCAAAGGCATTGTGAAAAATGAAAGAAGCAATCTGGTTGCTATGGGCAACTGCACAACTCTTCCTCTACACTGGTCTTAATGAATCTCCCCCATAGAGGGAGATTTATCAAAACCTGCCCAGAGGAAAAGTTTCTGAGTTGCCCATAGCAACCAATCAGATCGCTTCTTTCATTTTTGAAAAAGCCTCTGAAAAATGAAGGATATTTTTGAGATTTTGGAAGCTGGGATACTCACTACACCCATGCATATCTAGATAATTAAGTATGGGGGGAACTTAAATTTATTTTTTAAATCACATGGAGTTTTGACTTTACTTCATTATGGTCGAATAAAGCACTTAAAGAGTTCCTTAAAATTAAAGATTCACTCTTTTGGATGAAAAGGGGCTTATTTATGTAAATCAATTATACGCTTTAGGTCAAATAAAGTCGTTTGAAGAGATAGCCCATAAGTGTGTGGGGGGAAGACAATCACAAACATTGTTTTTTACAAATAAGTAACACAGATCATAAAGCAATAAAAGGAGAGATTGGAGATTTCAGGGATTCTATATATAAGAAAAGTTTAATTAGACTATTTCCTTATGCAAAGTTGCTGTCTGGGCATGCTGGGAGTTGTGGTTCTGCAGCGGTTGGGGGTTCACAGCTTGAAGACCACTGCTATAGAGGGTGCAAATGTATCTGAGCCCTGGAACTCAAATAATGTGAAATATGAGATGATCAAAATGGAGCCCCTGCACTAATTACTTGGGTTCTGAGGTCTGTAAGGTCCATAGTAAAAACATCAGGTTCTGTCTATAGCAGATACTAAATCATGGCAGCTCAAAGAAACAAGCAGTCATTCTGACATGTCACATGTGATGTCATAGACAGCTGGAGGCCTGACATCCCACTGACAGCCGCCCGAGCCTTCAGTCTGTTCCAGTGCGATTAGTGAGAATAGTGAGATTAGCGTCTTCTTTTTCTACTTGTCTGAAATGGAGCTAAAAGGACTGGGGTTCGTCCCCCTCCTGTTGGCGTTTTGGTGTGCGGCCTGGCTTGCCACCAGCTACATCATGACGGTCGTCCTCGGCCATGCAGCCTCGCCACTGATGAGCATCAGGTAAGATAAACAAGCAAATGATTCTTATTTCATGGGTTGGGAGTGAGGAAATATCCATAATAACATTGGTTTCTTTTCCTTCACAGTGACGTGGGAAATGTCTTTCCCGAAAGCATATTATTCAGAATTGGATTTATAGGGACGTCCATTGGCACTTTGGTACTAACCTTTCTTATTTATAAGTATATGGTTATGCATACTGAAGAGTTCAGGGGTCATCAGGTCCTGATCCAGAGGATCCTGCTGGCCATTGTGTGGGCCTCCTGTTTTTCCACAGCTGTTATGCATGTATTGTCCCCCGAAGAATATCCCAGGATACACTTTGTCAGCACGATAATTTCCATTACATGTGAAGCCTTATACTACCTTGGGCAGTCCATCCAGATGTATAAATTACCAGGAGCAAAAAAAGTCATCCACCATAGTAGATGCACCTGCTGTGGCCTGACTTTTGTCTGTGTAGTTTTCTATTTTGGATATGAAACATTAAAGGAATTATTCCATAATGATGAAGACTGGGACGAGATCCGTGAAATCCCCATCATAATCATCGAGTGGGTGATGCTTCTACTGATCCTGATAAACATCGTGACCTATTATTCCACCATGCAGAGGTTATTGTTGACCGTCTCCAGAAACAGCTGCACACTCTCTCTTAGAGTAAAAATTGATGACTTCGGGGTGTAGACCACCACGGGGGCCATCAAGTGGACTTCTGGGAGAGATACTGCACAGGACACGGAAAACATCTAAAGAAGAATAACTGGGGGACTACATATGGTGCCAGTAATCATGACACAATAATATGAGCTGGTGATATTACCTATACAAAAAAAAAAAAAAAAAAAATTATAAATAAATATTGGTGTGTGAAGTGTAATACCTAGTTAGAAAAACAGAATCAAATTCATCATTATAACCCCCCTCTGCATTACCCTGTTTATTATTTTTCAAGCAAGCACTTTGTTCTAATTCGTCCACTCTCTGGCGTGCTCCTTGTATAAGGGGTTTGGGATACCCTTTTTGTTTAAAACGATCCTCCAGGTTCTCTAGTTGTTGTAGGTATTTTTGTGTGGAAGAACAATTCCTTCGGATTCTTTTCATTTGACCGAATGGAATGTTCTTCTTCCATTATTTAAGATGGCAACTGTTAAAGTCGAGGTATCTGTTTGCATTCACCTCCTTAAAATAGTTGGCAGTATGCGAACAGCCATCCTGAATATAGATATTTAAATCCAGGAACTCACATTTTTTGGGGGACTGATGCAGCGCTGCCTTTGGCAATTTCTGGCTCTGCTATAGCGCTTTTTTTGAGGGGGCGTGTCGGCTGCCCCTTCATCTGGCGGTCAACCTGCGCCGCCGGGACGCAGCGCCGCCGGGACCGCCTGGAGGACGTCGCTCGCAACGGGACCACTCGGGACACCGCATGGTCGGGTAAGTGATGCCGGGGGATGGGTAAGGGACACTTAGCAGAGCGGTGTGTGTCCCGATCCCCGTGATCGGGACTTACACACCGCGCTGCTAAATATTCTGATAGCGAAACGCTGCTATTAGCTAGTCAGAGTTGACCAGCTGATAGCAGCGATCGCTGGGGGGGGGGGGTGGGGGATGAAACCCCCCGTGGTCGCATGGTAAGATGGCTGGCTATCAGTGATAGCCACCATCTTACCGGGCGCTGCGGGATGCCGCGAGTAGCGGCAAAAATGTTCATGACGTACCTGTATGTCATGGGTCGGGAACACCTTGCCACCCATGACGTACAGGTATGTCATAGGTCGGGAAGGGGTTAATGGTATAGAGAACTGTGTCTAGTGCATTAACTCTGATTTTTTGCCCATTGAAACCAGTAGGCCCATTGTGGTCTATGGGGAAAGCTGCTGAGTTGCCCATAGCAACCAATCAGATCGCTTCTTTCATTTTTGAAAAAGTCTCTGAAAAATGAAGGAAGTAATCTGATTGGTTGCTATGGGCAACTCAGAAACTTTTCCAGGAAAATATGCTGAGTTGCCCATAGCAACCAATCAGATCGCTTCTTTCATTTTGCAAAGGCATTGTGAAAAATGAAAGAAGCAATCTGGTTGCTATGGGCAACTGCACAACTCTTCCTCTACACTGGTCTTAATGAATCTCCCCCATAGAGGGAGATTTATCAAAACCTGCCCAGAGGAAAAGTTTCTGAGTTGCCCATAGCAACCAATCAGATCGCTTCTTTCATTTTTGAAAAAGCCTCTGAAAAATGAAGGATATTTTTGAGATTTTGGAAGCTGGGATACTCACTACACCCATGCATATCTAGATAATTAAGTATGGGGGGAACTTAAATTTATTTTTTAAATCACATGGAGTTTTGACTTTACTTCATTATGGTCGAATAAAGCACTTAAAGAGTTCCTTAAAATTAAAGATTCACTCTTTTGGATGAAAAGGGGCTTATTTATGTAAATCAATTATACGCTTTAGGTCAAATAAAGTCGTTTGAAGAGATAGCCCATAAGTGTGTGGGGGGAAGACAATCACAAACATTGTTTTTTACAAATAAGTAACACAGATCATAAAGCAATAAAAGGAGAGATTGGAGATTTCAGGGATTCTATATATAAGAAAAGTTTAATTAGACTATTTCCTTATGCAAAGTTGCTGTCTGGGCATGCTGGGAGTTGTGGTTCTGCAGCGGTTGGGGGTTCACAGCTTGAAGACCACTGCTATAGAGGGTGCAAATGTATCTGAGCCCTGGAACTCAAATAATGTGAAATATGAGATGATCAAAATGGAGCCCCTGCACTAATTACTTGGGTTCTGAGGTCTGTAAGGTCCATAGTAAAAACATCAGGTTCTGTTCTATAGCAGATACTAAATCATGGCAGCTCAAAGAAACAAGCAGTCATTCTGACATGTCACATGTGATGTCATAGACAGCTGGAGGCCTGACATCCCACTGACAGCCGCCCGAGCCTTCAGTCTGTTCCAGTGCGATTAGTGAGAATAGTGAGATTAGCGTCTTCTTTTTCTACTTGTCTGAAATGGAGCTAAAAGGACTGGGGTTCGTCCCCCTCCTGTTGGCGTTTTGGTGTGCGGCCTGGCTTGCCACCAGCTACATCATGACGGTCGTCCTCGGCCATGCAGCCTCGCCACTGATGAGCATCAGGTAAGATAAACAAGCAAATGATTCTTATTTCATGGGTTGGGAGTGAGGAAATATCCATAATAACATTGGTTTCTTTTCCTTCACAGTGACGTGGGAAATGTCTTTCCCGAAAGCATATTATTCAGAATTGGATTTATAGGGACGTCCATTGGCACTTTGGTACTAACCTTTCTTATTTATAAGTATATGGTTATGCATACTGAAGAGTTCAGGGGTCATCAGGTCCTGATCCAGAGGATCCTGCTGGCCATTGTGTGGGCCTCCTGTTTTTCCACAGCTGTTATGCATGTATTGTCCCCCGAAGAATATCCCAGGATACACTTTGTCAGCACGATAATTTCCATTACATGTGAAGCCTTATACTACCTTGGGCAGTCCATCCAGATGTATAAATTACCAGGAGCAAAAAAAGTCATCCACCATAGTAGATGCACCTGCTGTGGCCTGACTTTTGTCTGTGTAGTTTTCTATTTTGGATATGAAACATTAAAGGAATTATTCCATAATGATGAAGACTGGGACGAGATCCGTGAAATCCCCATCATAATCATCGAGTGGGTGATGCTTCTACTGATCCTGATAAACATCGTGACCTATTATTCCACCATGCAGAGGTTATTGTTGACCGTCTCCAGAAACAGCTGCACACTCTCTCTTAGAGTAAAAATTGATGACTTCGGGGTGTAGACCACCACGGGGGCCATCAAGTGGACTTCTGGGAGAGATACTGCACAGGACACGGAAAACATCTAAAGAAGAATAACTGGGGGACTACATATGGTGCCAGTAATCATGACACAATAATATGAGCTGGTGATATTACCTGCTATTAGCTAGTCAGAGTTGACCAGCTGATAGCAGCGATCGCTGGGGGGGGGGGGTGGGGGATGAAACCCCCCGTGGTCGCATGGTAAGATGGCTGGCTATCAGTGATAGCCACCATCTTACCGGGCGCTGCGGGATGCCGCGAGTAGCGGCAAAAATGTTCATGACGTACCTGTATGTCATGGGTCGGGAACACCTTGCCACCCATGACGTACAGGTATGTCATAGGTCGGGAAGGGGTTAATGGTATAGAGAACTGTGTCTAGTGCATTAACTCTGATTTTTTGCCCATTGAAACCAGTAGGCCCATTGTGGTCTATGGGGAAAGCTGCTGAGTTGCCCATAGCAACCAATCAGATCGCTTCTTTCATTTTTGAAAAAGTCTCTGAAAAATGAAGGAAGTAATCTGATTGGTTGCTATGGGCAACTCAGAAACTTTTCCAGGAAAATATGCTGAGTTGCCCATAGCAACCAATCAGATCGCTTCTTTCATTTTGCAAAGGCATTGTGAAAAATGAAAGAAGCAATCTGGTTGCTATGGGCAACTGCACAACTCTTCCTCTACACTGGTCTTAATGAATCTCCCCCATAGAGGGAGATTTATCAAAACCTGCCCAGAGGAAAAGTTTCTGAGTTGCCCATAGCAACCAATCAGATCGCTTCTTTCATTTTTGAAAAAGCCTCTGAAAAATGAAGGATATTTTTGAGATTTTGGAAGCTGGGATACTCACTACACCCATGCATATCTAGATAATTAAGTATGGGGGGAACTTAAATTTATTTTTTAAATCACATGGAGTTTTGACTTTACTTCATTATGGTCGAATAAAGCACTTAAAGAGTTCCTTAAAATTAAAGATTCACTCTTTTGGATGAAAAGGGGCTTATTTATGTAAATCAATTATACGCTTTAGGTCAAATAAAGTCGTTTGAAGAGATAGCCCATAAGTGTGTGGGGGGAAGACAATCACAAACATTGTTTTTTACAAATAAGTAACACAGATCATAAAGCAATAAAAGGAGAGATTGGAGATTTCAGGGATTCTATATATAAGAAAAGTTTAATTAGACTATTTCCTTATGCAAAGTTGCTGTCTGGGCATGCTGGGAGTTGTGGTTCTGCAGCGGTTGGGGGTTCACAGCTTGAAGACCACTGCTATAGAGGGTGCAAATGTATCTGAGCCCTGGAACTCAAATAATGTGAAATATGAGATGATCAAAATGGAGCCCCTGCACTAATTACTTGGGTTCTGAGGTCTGTAAGGTCCATAGTAAAAACATCAGGTTCTGTCTATAGCAGATACTAAATCATGGCAGCTCAAAGAAACAAGCAGTCATTCTGACATGTCACATGTGATGTCATAGACAGCTGGAGGCCTGACATCCCACTGACAGCCGCCCGAGCCTTCAGTCTGTTCCAGTGCGATTAGTGAGAATAGTGAGATTAGCGTCTTCTTTTTCTACTTGTCTGAAATGGAGCTAAAAGGACTGGGGTTCGTCCCCCTCCTGTTGGCGTTTTGGTGTGCGGCCTGGCTTGCCACCAGCTACATCATGACGGTCGTCCTCGGCCATGCAGCCTCGCCACTGATGAGCATCAGGTAAGATAAACAAGCAAATGATTCTTATTTCATGGGTTGGGAGTGAGGAAATATCCATAATAACATTGGTTTCTTTTCCTTCACAGTGACGTGGGAAATGTCTTTCCCGAAAGCATATTATTCAGAATTGGATTTATAGGGACGTCCATTGGCACTTTGGTACTAACCTTTCTTATTTATAAGTATATGGTTATGCATACTGAAGAGTTCAGGGGTCATCAGGTCCTGATCCAGAGGATCCTGCTGGCCATTGTGTGGGCCTCCTGTTTTTCCACAGCTGTTATGCATGTATTGTCCCCCGAAGAATATCCCAGGATACACTTTGTCAGCACGATAATTTCCATTACATGTGAAGCCTTATACTACCTTGGGCAGTCCATCCAGATGTATAAATTACCAGGAGCAAAAAAAGTCATCCACCATAGTAGATGCACCTGCTGTGGCCTGACTTTTGTCTGTGTAGTTTTCTATTTTGGATATGAAACATTAAAGGAATTATTCCATAATGATGAAGACTGGGACGAGATCCGTGAAATCCCCATCATAATCATCGAGTGGGTGATGCTTCTACTGATCCTGATAAACATCGTGACCTATTATTCCACCATGCAGAGGTTATTGTTGACCGTCTCCAGAAACAGCTGCACACTCTCTCTTAGAGTAAAAATTGATGACTTCGGGGTGTAGACCACCACGGGGGCCATCAAGTGGACTTCTGGGAGAGATACTGCACAGGACACGGAAAACATCTAAAGAAGAATAACTGGGGGACTACATATGGTGCCAGTAATCATGACACAATAATATGAGCTGGTGATATTACCTATACAAAAAAAAAAAAAAAAAAAATTATAAAAAAATATTGGTGTGTGAAGTGTAATACCTAGTTAGAAAAACAGAATCAAATTCATCATTATAACCCCCCTCTGCATTACCCTGTTTATTATTTTTCAAGCAAGCACTTTGTTCTAATTCGTCCACTCTCTGGCGTGCTCCTTGTATAAGGGGTTTGGGATACCCTTTTTGTTTAAAACGATCCTCCAGGTTCTCTAGTTGTTGTAGGTATTTTTGTGTGGAAGAACAATTCCTTCGGATTCTTTTCATTTGACCGAATGGAATGTTCTTCTTCCATTATTTAAGATGGCAACTGTTAAAGTCGAGGTATCTGTTTGCATTCACCTCCTTAAAATAGTTGGCAGTATGCGAACAGCCATCCTGAATATAGATATTTAAATCCAGGAACTCACATTTTTTGGGGGACTGATGCAGCGCTGCCTTTGGCAATTTCTGGCTCTGCTATAGCGCTTTTTTTGAGGGGGCGTGTCGGCTGCCCCTTCATCTGGCGGTCAACCTGCGCCGCCGGGACGCAGCGCCGCCGGGACCGCCTGGAGGACGTCGCTCGCAACGGGACCACTCGGGACACCGCATGGTCGGGTAAGTGATGCCGGGGGATGGGTAAGGGACACTTAGCAGAGCGGTGTGTGTCCCGATCCCCGTGATCGGGACTTACACACCGCGCTGCTAAATATTCTGATAGCGAAACGCTGCTATTAGCTAGTCAGAGTTGACCAGCTGATAGCAGCGATCGCTGGGGGGGGGGGGGGGGATGAAACCCCCCGTGGTCGCATGGTAAGATGGCTGGCTATCAGTGATAGCCACCATCTTACCGGGCGCTGCGGGATGCCGCGAGTAGCGGCAAAAATGTTCATGACGTACCTGTATGTCATGGGTCGGGAACACCTTGCCACCCATGACGTACAGGTATGTCATAGGTCGGGAAGGGGTTAATGGTATAGAGAACTGTGTCTAGTGCATTAACTCTGATTTTTTGCCCATTGAAACCAGTAGGCCCATTGTGGTCTATGGGGAAAGCTGCTGAGTTGCCCATAGCAACCAATCAGATCGCTTCTTTCATTTTTGAAAAAGTCTCTGAAAAATGAAGGAAGTAATCTGATTGGTTGCTATGGGCAACTCAGAAACTTTTCCAGGAAAATATGCTGAGTTGCCCATAGCAACCAATCAGATTGCTTCTTTCATTTTGCAAAGGCATTGTGAAAAATGAAAGAAGCAATCTGGTTGCTATGGGCAACTGCACAACTCTTCCTCTACACTGGTCTTAATGAATCTCCCCCATAGAGGGAGATTTATCAAAACCTGCCCAGAGGAAAAGTTTCTGAGTTGCCCATAGCAACCAATCAGATCGCTTCTTTCATTTTTGAAAAAGCCTCTGAAAAATGAAGGATATTTTTGAGATTTTGGAAGCTGGGATACTCACTACACCCATGCATATCTAGATAATTAAGTATGGGGGGAACTTAAATTTATTTTTTAAATCACATGGAGTTTTGACTTTACTTCATTATGGTCGAATAAAGCACTTAAAGAGTTCCTTAAAATTAAAGATTCACTCTTTTGGATGAAAAGGGGCTTATTTATGTAAATCAATTATACGCTTTAGGTCAAATAAAGTCGTTTGAAGAGATAGCCCATAAGTGTGTGGGGGGAAGACAATCACAAACATTGTTTTTTACAAATAAGTAACACAGATCATAAAGCAATAAAAGGAGAGATTGGAGATTTCAGGGATTCTATATATAAGAAAAGTTTAATTAGACTATTTCCTTATGCAAAGTTGCTGTCTGGGCATGCTGGGAGTTGTGGTTCTGCAGCGGTTGGGGGTTCACAGCTTGAAGACCACTGCTATAGAGGGTGCAAATGTATCTGAGCCCTGGAACTCAAATAATGTGAAATATGAGATGATCAAAATGGAGCCCCTGCACTAATTACTTGGGTTCTGAGGTCTGTAAGGTCCATAGTAAAAACATCAGGTTCTGTCTATAGCAGATACTAAATCATGGCAGCTCAAAGAAACAAGCAGTCATTCTGACATGTCACATGTGATGTCATAGACAGCTGGAGGCCTGACATCCCACTGACAGCCGCCCGAGCCTTCAGTCTGTTCCAGTGCGATTAGTGAGAATAGTGAGATTAGCGTCTTCTTTTTCTACTTGTCTGAAATGGAGCTAAAAGGACTGGGGTTCGTCCCCCTCCTGTTGGCGTTTTGGTGTGCGGCCTGGCTTGCCACCAGCTACATCATGACGGTCGTCCTCGGCCATGCAGCCTCGCCACTGATGAGCATCAGGTAAGATAAACAAGCAAATGATTCTTATTTCATGGGTTGGGAGTGAGGAAATATCCATAATAACATTGGTTTCTTTTCCTTCACAGTGACGTGGGAAATGTCTTTCCCGAAAGCATATTATTCAGAATTGGATTTATAGGGACGTCCATTGGCACTTTGGTACTAACCTTTCTTATTTATAAGTATATGGTTATGCATACTGAAGAGTTTAGGGGTCATCAGGTCCTGATCCAGAGGATCCTGCTGGCCATTGTGTGGGCCTCCTGTTTTTCCACAGCTGTTATGCATGTATTGTCCCCCGAAGAATATCCCAGGATACACTTTGTCAGCACGATAATTTCCATTACATGTGAAGCCTTATACTACCTTGGGCAGTCCATCCAGATGTATAAATTACCAGGAGCAAAAAAAGTCATCCACCATAGTAGATGCACCTGCTGTGGCCTGACTTTTGTCTGTGTAGTTTTCTATTTTGGATATGAAACATTAAAGGAATTATTCCATAATGATGAAGACTGGGACGAGATCCGTGAAATCCCCATCATAATCATCGAGTGGGTGATGCTTCTACTGATCCTGATAAACATCGTGACCTATTATTCCACCATGCAGAGGTTATTGTTGACCGTCTCCAGAAACAGCTGCACACTCTCTCTTAGAGTAAAAATTGATGACTTCGGGGTGTAGACCACCACGGGGGCCATCAAGTGGACTTCTGGGAGAGATACTGCACAGGACACGGAAAACATCTAAAGAAGAATAACTGGGGGACTACATATGGTGCCAGTAATCATGACACAATAATATGAGCTGGTGATATTACCTATACAAAAAAAAAAAAAAAAAAAATTATAAAAAAATATTGGTGTGTGAAGTGTAATACCTAGTTAGAAAAACAGAATCAAATTCATCATTATAACCCCCCTCTGCATTACCCTGTTTATTATTTTTCAAGCAAGCACTTTGTTCTAATTCGTCCACTCTCTGGCGTGCTCCTTGTATAAGGGGTTTGGGATACCCTTTTTGTTTAAAACGATCCTCCAGGTTCTCTAGTTGTTGTAGGTATTTTTGTGTGGAAGAACAATTCCTTCGGATTCTTTTCATTTGACCGAATGGAATGTTCTTCTTCCATTATTTAAGATGGCAACTGTTAAAGTCGAGGTATCTGTTTGCATTCACCTCCTTAAAATAGTTGGCAGTATGCGAACAGCCATCCTGAATATAGATATTTAAATCCAGGAACTCACATTTTTTGGGGGACTGATGCAGCGCTGCCTTTGGCAATTTCTGGCTCTGCTATAGCGCTTTTTTTGAGGGGGCGTGTCGGCTGCCCCTTCATCTGGCGGTCAACCTGCGCCGCCGGGACGCAGCGCCGCCGGGACCGCCTGGAGGACGTCGCTCGCAACGGGACCACTCGGGACACCGCATGGTCGGGTAAGTGATGCCGGGGGATGGGTAAGGGACACTTAGCAGAGCGGTGTGTGTCCCGATCCCCGTGATCGGGACTTACACACCGCGCTGCAAAATATTCTGATAGCGAAACGCTGCTATTAGCTAGTCAGAGTTGACCAGCTGATAGCAGCGATCGCTGGGGGGGGGGGGGGGGGGATGAAACCCCCCGTGGTCGCATGGTAAGATGGCTGGCTATCAGTGATAGCCACCATCTTACCGGGCGCTGCGGGATGCCGCGAGTAGCGGCAAAAATGTTCATGACGTACCTGTATGTCATGGGTCGGGAACACCTTGCCACCCATGACGTACAGGTATGTCATAGGTCGGGAAGGGGTTAATGGTATAGAGAACTGTGTCTAGTGCATTAACTCTGATTTTTTGCCCATTGAAACCAGTAGGCCCATTGTGGTCTATGGGGAAAGCTGCTGAGTTGCCCATAGCAACCAATCAGATCGCTTCTTTCATTTTTGAAAAAGTCTCTGAAAAATGAAGGAAGTAATCTGATTGGTTGCTATGGGCAACTCAGAAACTTTTCCAGGAAAATATGCTGAGTTGCCCATAGCAACCAATCAGATCGCTTCTTTCATTTTGCAAAGGCATTGTGAAAAATGAAAGAAGCAATCTGGTTGCTATGGGCAACTGCACAACTCTTCCTCTACACTGGTCTTAATGAATCTCCCCCATAGAGGGAGATTTATCAAAACCTGCCCAGAGGAAAAGTTTCTGAGTTGCCCATAGCAACCAATCAGATCGCTTCTTTCATTTTTGAAAAAGCCTCTGAAAAATGAAGGATATTTTTGAGATTTTGGAAGCTGGGATACTCACTACACCCATGCATATCTAGATAATTAAGTATGGGGGGAACTTAAATTTATTTTTTAAATCACATGGAGTTTTGACTTTACTTCATTATGGTCGAATAAAGCACTTAAAGAGTTCCTTAAAATTAAAGATTCACTCTTTTGGATGAAAAGGGGCTTATTTATGTAAATCAATTATACGCTTTAGGTCAAATAAAGTCGTTTGAAGAGATAGCCCATAAGTGTGTGGGGGGAAGACAATCACAAACATTGTTTTTTACAAATAAGTAACACAGATCATAAAGCAATAAAAGGAGAGATTGGAGATTTCAGGGATTCTATATATAAGAAAAGTTTAATTAGACTATTTCCTTATGCAAAGTTGCTGTCTGGGCATGCTGGGAGTTGTGGTTCTGCAGCGGTTGGGGGTTCACAGCTTGAAGACCACTGCTATAGAGGGTGCAAATGTATCTGAGCCCTGGAACTCAAATAATGTGAAATATGAGATGATCAAAATGGAGCCCCTGCACTAATTACTTGGGTTCTGAGGTCTGTAAGGTCCATAGTAAAAACATCAGGTTCTGTCTATAGCAGATACTAAATCATGGCAGCTCAAAGAAACAAGCAGTCATTCTGACATGTCACATGTGATGTCATAGACAGCTGGAGGCCTGACATCCCACTGACAGCCGCCCGAGCCTTCAGTCTGTTCCAGTGCGATTAGTGAGAATAGTGAGATTAGCGTCTTCTTTTTCTACTTGTCTGAAATGGAGCTAAAAGGACTGGGGTTCGTCCCCCTCCTGTTGGCGTTTTGGTGTGCGGCCTGGCTTGCCACCAGCTACATCATGACGGTCGTCCTCGGCCATGCAGCCTCGCCACTGATGAGCATCAGGTAAGATAAACAAGCAAATGATTCTTATTTCATGGGTTGGGAGTGAGGAAATATCCATAATAACATTGGTTTCTTTTCCTTCACAGTGACGTGGGAAATGTCTTTCCCGAAAGCATATTATTCAGAATTGGATTTATAGGGACGTCCATTGGCACTTTGGTACTAACCTTTCTTATTTATAAGTATATGGTTATGCATACTGAAGAGTTCAGGGGTCATCAGGTCCTGATCCAGAGGATCCTGCTGGCCATTGTGTGGGCCTCCTGTTTTTCCACAGCTGTTATGCATGTATTGTCCCCCTAAGAATATCCCAGGATACACTTTGTCAGCACGATAATTTCCATTACATGTGAAGCCTTATACTACCTTGGGCAGTCCATCCAGATGTATAAATTACCAGGAGCAAAAAAAGTCATCCACCATAGTAGATGCACCTGCTGTGGCCTGACTTTTGTCTGTGTAGTTTTCTATTTTGGATATGAAACATTAAAGGAATTATTCCATAATGATGAAGACTGGGACGAGATCCGTGAAATCCCCATCATAATCATCGAGTGGGTGATGCTTCTACTGATCCTGATAAACATCGTGACCTATTATTCCACCATGCAGAGGTTATTGTTGACCGTCTCCAGAAACAGCTGCACACTCTCTCTTAGAGTAAAAATTGATGACTTCGGGGTGTAGACCACCACGGGGGCCATCAAGTGGACTTCTGGGAGAGATACTGCACAGGACACGGAAAACATCTAAAGAAGAATAACTGGGGGACTACATATGGTGCCAGTAATCATGACACAATAATATGAGCTGGTGATATTACCTATACAAAAAAAAAAAAAAAAAAAATTATAAAAAAATATTGGTGTGTGAAGTGTAATACCTAGTTAGAAAAACAGAATCAAATTCATCATTATAACCCCCCTCTGCATTACCCTGTTTATTATTTTTCAAGCAAGCACTTTGTTCTAATTCGTCCACTCTCTGGCGTGCTCCTTGTATAAGGGGTTTGGGATACCCTTTTTGTTTAAAACCATCCTCCAGGTTCTCTAGTTGTTGTAGGTATTTTTGTGTGGAAGAACAATTCCTTCGGATTCTTTTCATTTGACCGAATGGAATGTTCTTCTTCCATTATTTAAGATGGCAACTGTTAAAGTCGAGGTATCTGTTTGCATTCACCTCCTTAAAATAGTTGGCAGTATGCGAACAGCCATCCTGAATATAGATATTTAAATCCAGGAACTCACATTTTTTGGGGGACTGATGCAGCGCTGCCTTTGGCAATTTCTGGCTCTGCTATAGCGCTTTTTTTGAGGGGGCGTGTCGGCTGCCCCTTCATCTGGCGGTCAACCTGCGCCGCCGGGACGCAGCGCCGCCGGGACCGCCTGGAGGACGTCGCTCGCAACGGGACCACTCGGGACACCGCATGGTCGGGTAAGTGATGCCGGGGGATGGGTAAGGGACACTTAGCAGAGCGGTGTGTGTCCCGATCCCCGTGATCGGGACTTACACACCGCGCTGCAAAATATTCTGATAGCGAAACGCTGCTATTAGCTAGTCAGAGTTGACCAGCTGATAGCAGCGATCGCTGGGGGGGGGGGGGGGGGGATGAAACCCCCCGTGGTCGCATGGTAAGATGGCTGGCTATCAGTGATAGCCACCATCTTACCGGGCGCTGCGGGATGCCGCGAGTAGCGGCAAAAATGTTCATGACGTACCTGTATGTCATGGGTCGGGAACACCTTGCCACCCATGACGTACAGGTATGTCATAGGTCGGGAAGGGGTTAATGGTATAGAGAACTGTGTCTAGTGCATTAACTCTGATTTTTTGCCCATTGAAACCAGTAGGCCCATTGTGGTCTATGGGGAAAGCTGCTGAGTTGCCCATAGCAACCAATCAGATCGCTTCTTTCATTTTTGAAAAAGTCTCTGAAAAATGAAGGAAGTAATCTGATTGGTTGCTATGGGCAACTCAGAAACTTTTCCAGGAAAATATGCTGAGTTGCCCATAGCAACCAATCAGATCGCTTCTTTCATTTTGCAAAGGCATTGTGAAAAATGAAAGAAGCAATCTGGTTGCTATGGGCAACTGCACAACTCTTCCTCTACACTGGTCTTAATGAATCTCCCCCATAGAGGGAGATTTATCAAAACCTGCCCAGAGGAAAAGTTTCTGAGTTGCCCATAGCAACCAATCAGATCGCTTCTTTCATTTTTGAAAAAGCCTCTGAAAAATGAAGGATATTTTTGAGATTTTGGAAGCTGGGATACTCACTACACCCATGCATATCTAGATAATTAAGTATGGGGGGAACTTAAATTTATTTTTTAAATCACATGGAGTTTTGACTTTACTTCATTATGGTCGAATAAAGCACTTAAAGAGTTCCTTAAAATTAAAGATTCACTCTTTTGGATGAAAAGGGGCTTATTTATGTAAATCAATTATACGCTTTAGGTCAAATAAAGTCGTTTGAAGAGATAGCCCATAAGTGTGTGGGGGGAAGACAATCACAAACATTGTTTTTTACAAATAAGTAACACAGATCATAAAGCAATAAAAGGAGAGATTGGAGATTTCAGGGATTCTATATATAAGAAAAGTTTAATTAGACTATTTCCTTATGCAAAGTTGCTGTCTGGGCATGCTGGGAGTTGTGGTTCTGCAGCGGTTGGGGGTTCACAGCTTGAAGACCACTGCTATAGAGGGTGCAAATGTATCTGAGCCCTGGAACTCAAATAATGTGAAATATGAGATGATCAAAATGGAGCCCCTGCACTAATTACTTGGGTTCTGAGGTCTGTAAGGTCCATAGTAAAAACATCAGGTTCTGTCTATAGCAGATACTAAATCATGGCAGCTCAAAGAAACAAGCAGTCATTCTGACATGTCACATGTGATGTCATAGACAGCTGGAGGCCTGACATCCCACTGACAGCCGCCCGAGCCTTCAGTCTGTTCCAGTGCGATTAGTGAGAATAGTGAGATTAGCGTCTTCTTTTTCTACTTGTCTGAAATGGAGCTAAAAGGACTGGGGTTCGTCCCCCTCCTGTTGGCGTTTTGGTGTGCGGCCTGGCTTGCCACCAGCTACATCATGACGGTCGTCCTCGGCCATGCAGCCTCGCCACTGATGAGCATCAGGTAAGATAAACAAGCAAATGATTCTTATTTCATGGGTTGGGAGTGAGGAAATATCCATAATAACATTGGTTTCTTTTCCTTCACAGTGACGTGGGAAATGTCTTTCCCGAAAGCATATTATTCAGAATTGGATTTATAGGGACGTCCATTGGCACTTTGGTACTAACCTTTCTTATTTATAAGTATATGGTTATGCATACTGAAGAGTTCAGGGGTCATCAGGTCCTGATCCAGAGGATCCTGCTGGCCATTGTGTGGGCCTCCTGTTTTTCCACAGCTGTTATGCATGTATTGTCCCCCTAAGAATATCCCAGGATACACTTTGTCAGCACGATAATTTCCATTACATGTGAAGCCTTATACTACCTTGGGCAGTCCATCCAGATGTATAAATTACCAGGAGCAAAAAAAGTCATCCACCATAGTAGATGCACCTGCTGTGGCCTGACTTTTGTCTGTGTAGTTTTCTATTTTGGATATGAAACATTAAAGGAATTATTCCATAATGATGAAGACTGGGACGAGATCCGTGAAATCCCCATCATAATCATCGAGTGGGTGATGCTTCTACTGATCCTGATAAACATCGTGACCTATTATTCCACCATGCAGAGGTTATTGTTGACCGTCTCCAGAAACAGCTGCACACTCTCTCTTAGAGTAAAAATTGATGACTTCGGGGTGTAGACCACCACGGGGGCCATCAAGTGGACTTCTGGGAGAGATACTGCACAGGACACGGAAAACATCTAAAGAAGAATAACTGGGGGACTACATATGGTGCCAGTAATCATGACACAATAATATGAGCTGGTGATATTACCTATACAAAAAAAAAAAAAAAAAAAATTATAAAAAAATATTGGTGTGTGAAGTGTAATACCTAGTTAGAAAAACAGAATCAAATTCATCATTATAACCCCCCTCTGCATTACCCTGTTTATTATTTTTCAAGCAAGCACTTTGTTCTAATTCGTCCACTCTCTGGCGTGCTCCTTGTATAAGGGGTTTGGGATACCCTTTTTGTTTAAAACCATCCTCCAGGTTCTCTAGTTGTTGTAGGTATTTTTGTGTGGAAGAACAATTCCTTCGGATTCTTTTCATTTGACCGAATGGAATGTTCTTCTTCCATTATTTAAGATGGCAACTGTTAAAGTCGAGGTATCTGTTTGCATTCACCTCCTTAAAATAGTTGGCAGTATGCGAACAGCCATCCTGAATATAGATATTTAAATCCAGGAACTCACATTTTTTGGGGGACTGATGCAGCGCTGCCTTTGGCAATTTCTGGCTCTGCTATAGCGCTTTTTTTGAGGGGGCGTGTCGGCTGCCCCTTCATCTGGCGGTCAACCTGCGCCGCCGGGACGCAGCGCCGCCGGGACCGCCTGGAGGACGTCGCTCGCAACGGGACCACTCGGGACACCGCATGGTCGGGTAAGTGATGCCGGGGGATGGGTAAGGGACACTTAGCAGAGCGGTGTGTGTCCCGATCCCCGTGATCGGGACTTACACACCGCGCTGCTAAATATTCTGATAGCGAAACGCTGCTATTAGCTAGTCAGAGTTGACCAGCTGATAGCAGCGATCGCTGGGGGGGGGGGGGTGGGGGATGAAACCCCCCGTGGTCGCATGGTAAGATGGCTGGCTATCAGTGATAGCCACCATCTTACCGGGCGCTGCGGGATGCCGCGAGTAGCGGCAAAAATGTTCATGACGTACCTGTATGTCATGGGTCGGGAACACCTTGCCACCCATGACGTACAGGTATGTCATAGGTCGGGAAGGGGTTAATGGTATAGAGAACTGTGTCTAGTGCATTAACTCTGATTTTTTGCCCATTGAAACCAGTAGGCCCATTGTGGTCTATGGGGAAAGCTGCTGAGTTGCCCATAGCAACCAATCAGATCGCTTCTTTCATTTTTGAAAAAGTCTCTGAAAAATGAAGGAAGTAATCTGATTGGTTGCTATGGGCAACTCAGAAACTTTTCCAGGAAAATATGCTGAGTTGCCCATAGCAACCAATCAGATCGCTTCTTTCATTTTGCAAAGGCATTGTGAAAAATGAAAGAAGCAATCTGGTTGCTATGGGCAACTGCACAACTCTTCCTCTACACTGGTCTTAATGAATCTCCCCCATAGAGGGAGATTTATCAAAACCTGCCCAGAGGAAAAGTTTCTGAGTTGCCCATAGCAACCAATCAGATCGCTTCTTTCATTTTTGAAAAAGCCTCTGAAAAATGAAGGATATTTTTGAGATTTTGGAAGCTGGGATACTCACTACACCCATGCATATCTAGATAATTAAGTATGGGGGGAACTTAAATTTATTTTTTAAATCACATGGAGTTTTGACTTTACTTCATTATGGTCGAATAAAGCACTTAAAGAGTTCCTTAAAATTAAAGATTCACTCTTTTGGATGAAAAGGGGCTTATTTATGTAAATCAATTATACGCTTTAGGTCAAATAAAGTCGTTTGAAGAGATAGCCCATAAGTGTGTGGGGGGAAGACAATCACAAACATTGTTTTTTACAAATAAGTAACACAGATCATAAAGCAATAAAAGGAGAGATTGGAGATTTCAGGGATTCTATATATAAGAAAAGTTTAATTAGACTATTTCCTTATGCAAAGTTGCTGTCTGGGCATGCTGGGAGTTGTGGTTCTGCAGCGGTTGGGGGTTCACAGCTTGAAGACCACTGCTATAGAGGGTGCAAATGTATCTGAGCCCTGGAACTCAAATAATGTGAAATATGAGATGATCAAAATGGAGCCCCTGCACTAATTACTTGGGTTCTGAGGTCTGTAAGGTCCATAGTAAAAACATCAGGTTCTGTCTATAGCAGATACTAAATCATGGCAGCTCAAAGAAACAAGCAGTCATTCTGACATGTCACATGTGATGTCATAGACAGCTGGAGGCCTGACATCCCACTGACAGCCGCCCGAGCCTTCAGTCTGTTCCAGTGCGATTAGTGAGAATAGTGAGATTAGCGTCTTCTTTTTCTACTTGTCTGAAATGGAGCTAAAAGGACTGGGGTTCGTCCCCCTCCTGTTGGCGTTTTGGTGTGCGGCCTGGCTTGCCACCAGCTACATCATGACGGTCGTCCTCGGCCATGCAGCCTCGCCACTGATGAGCATCAGGTAAGATAAACAAGCAAATGATTCTTATTTCATGGGTTGGGAGTGAGGAAATATCCATAATAACATTGGTTTCTTTTCCTTCACAGTGACGTGGGAAATGTCTTTCCCGAAAGCATATTATTCAGAATTGGATTTATAGGGACGTCCATTGGCACTTTGGTACTAACCTTTCTTATTTATAAGTATATGGTTATGCATACTGAAGAGTTCAGGGGTCATCAGGTCCTGATCCAGAGGATCCTGCTGGCCATTGTGTGGGCCTCCTGTTTTTCCACAGCTGTTATGCATGTATTGTCCCCCGAAGAATATCCCAGGATACACTTTGTCAGCACGATAATTTCCATTACATGTGAAGCCTTATACTACCTTGGGCAGTCCATCCAGATGTATAAATTACCAGGAGCAAAAAAAGTCATCCACCATAGTAGATGCACCTGCTGTGGCCTGACTTTTGTCTGTGTAGTTTTCTATTTTGGATATGAAACATTAAAGGAATTATTCCATAATGATGAAGACTGGGACGAGATCCGTGAAATCCCCATCATAATCATCGAGTGGGTGATGCTTCTACTGATCCTGATAAACATCGTGACCTATTATTCCACCATGCAGAGGTTATTGTTGACCGTCTCCAGAAACAGCTGCACACTCTCTCTTAGAGTAAAAATTGATGACTTCGGGGTGTAGACCACCACGGGGGCCATCAAGTGGACTTCTGGGAGAGATACTGCACAGGACACGGAAAACATCTAAAGAAGAATAACTGGGGGACTACATATGGTGCCAGTAATCATGACACAATAATATGAGCTGGTGATATTACCTGCTATTAGCTAGTCAGAGTTGACCAGCTGATAGCAGCGATCGCTGGGGGGGGGGGGTGGGGGATGAAACCCCCCGTGGTCGCATGGTAAGATGGCTGGCTATCAGTGATAGCCACCATCTTACCGGGCGCTGCGGGATGCCGCGAGTAGCGGCAAAAATGTTCATGACGTACCTGTATGTCATGGGTCGGGAACACCTTGCCACCCATGACGTACAGGTATGTCATAGGTCGGGAAGGGGTTAATGGTATAGAGAACTGTGTCTAGTGCATTAACTCTGATTTTTTGCCCATTGAAACCAGTAGGCCCATTGTGGTCTATGGGGAAAGCTGCTGAGTTGCCCATAGCAACCAATCAGATCGCTTCTTTCATTTTTGAAAAAGTCTCTGAAAAATGAAGGAAGTAATCTGATTGGTTGCTATGGGCAACTCAGAAACTTTTCCAGGAAAATATGCTGAGTTGCCCATAGCAACCAATCAGATTGCTTCTTTCATTTTGCAAAGGCATTGTGAAAAATGAAAGAAGCAATCTGGTTGCTATGGGCAACTGCACAACTCTTCCTCTACACTGGTCTTAATGAATCTCCCCCATAGAGGGAGATTTATCAAAACCTGCCCAGAGGAAAAGTTTCTGAGTTGCCCATAGCAACCAATCAGATCGCTTCTTTCATTTTTGAAAAAGCCTCTGAAAAATGAAGGATATTTTTGAGATTTTGGAAGCTGGGATACTCACTACACCCATGCATATCTAGATAATTAAGTATGGGGGGAACTTAAATTTATTTTTTAAATCACATGGAGTTTTGACTTTACTTCATTATGGTCGAATAAAGCACTTAAAGAGTTCCTTAAAATTAAAGATTCACTCTTTTGGATGAAAAGGGGCTTATTTATGTAAATCAATTATACGCTTTAGGTCAAATAAAGTCGTTTGAAGAGATAGCCCATAAGTGTGTGGGGGGAAGACAATCACAAACATTGTTTTTTACAAATAAGTAACACAGATCATAAAGCAATAAAAGGAGAGATTGGAGATTTCAGGGATTCTATATATAAGAAAAGTTTAATTAGACTATTTCCTTATGCAAAGTTGCTGTCTGGGCATGCTGGGAGTTGTGGTTCTGCAGCGGTTGGGGGTTCACAGCTTGAAGACCACTGCTATAGAGGGTGCAAATGTATCTGAGCCCTGGAACTCAAATAATGTGAAATATGAGATGATCAAAATGGAGCCCCTGCACTAATTACTTGGGTTCTGAGGTCTGTAAGGTCCATAGTAAAAACATCAGGTTCTGTCTATAGCAGATACTAAATCATGGCAGCTCAAAGAAACAAGCAGTCATTCTGACATGTCACATGTGATGTCATAGACAGCTGGAGGCCTGACATCCCACTGACAGCCGCCCGAGCCTTCAGTCTGTTCCAGTGCGATTAGTGAGAATAGTGAGATTAGCGTCTTCTTTTTCTACTTGTCTGAAATGGAGCTAAAAGGACTGGGGTTCGTCCCCCTCCTGTTGGCGTTTTGGTGTGCGGCCTGGCTTGCCACCAGCTACATCATGACGGTCGTCCTCGGCCATGCAGCCTCGCCACTGATGAGCATCAGGTAAGATAAACAAGCAAATGATTCTTATTTCATGGGTTGGGAGTGAGGAAATATCCATAATAACATTGGTTTCTTTTCCTTCACAGTGACGTGGGAAATGTCTTTCCCGAAAGCATATTATTCAGAATTGGATTTATAGGGACGTCCATTGGCACTTTGGTACTAACCTTTCTTATTTATAAGTATATGGTTATGCATACTGAAGAGTTCAGGGGTCATCAGGTCCTGATCCAGAGGATCCTGCTGGCCATTGTGTGGGCCTCCTGTTTTTCCACAGCTGTTATGCATGTATTGTCCCCCGAAGAATATCCCAGGATACACTTTGTCAGCACGATAATTTCCATTACATGTGAAGCCTTATACTACCTTGGGCAGTCCATCCAGATGTATAAATTACCAGGAGCAAAAAAAGTCATCCACCATAGTAGATGCACCTGCTGTGGCCTGACTTTTGTCTGTGTAGTTTTCTATTTTGGATATGAAACATTAAAGGAATTATTCCATAATGATGAAGACTGGGACGAGATCCGTGAAATCCCCATCATAATCATCGAGTGGGTGATGCTTCTACTGATCCTGATAAACATCGTGACCTATTATTCCACCATGCAGAGGTTATTGTTGACCGTCTCCAGAAACAGCTGCACACTCTCTCTTAGAGTAAAAATTGATGACTTCGGGGTGTAGACCACCACGGGGGCCATCAAGTGGACTTCTGGGAGAGATACTGCACAGGACACGGAAAACATCTAAAGAAGAATAACTGGGGGACTACATATGGTGCCAGTAATCATGACACAATAATATGAGCTGGTGATATTACCTATACAAAAAAAAAAAAAAAAAAAATTATAAAAAAATATTGGTGTGTGAAGTGTAATACCTAGTTAGAAAAACAGAATCAAATTCATCATTATAACCCCCCTCTGCATTACCCTGTTTATTATTTTTCAAGCAAGCACTTTGTTCTAATTCGTCCACTCTCTGGCGTGCTCCTTGTATAAGGGGTTTGGGATACCCTTTTTGTTTAAAACGATCCTCCAGGTTCTCTAGTTGTTGTAGGTATTTTTGTGTGGAAGAACAATTCCTTCGGATTCTTTTCATTTGACCGAATGGAATGTTCTTCTTCCATTATTTAAGATGGCAACTGTTAAAGTCGAGGTATCTGTTTGCATTCACCTCCTTAAAATAGTTGGCAGTATGCGAACAGCCATCCTGAATATAGATATTTAAATCCAGGAACTCACATTTTTTGGGGGACTGATGCAGCGCTGCCTTTGGCAATTTCTGGCTCTGCTATAGCGCTTTTTTTGAGGGGGCGTGTCGGCTGCCCCTTCATCTGGCGGTCAACCTGCGCCGCCGGGACGCAGCGCCGCCGGGACCGCCTGGAGGACGTCGCTCGCAACGGGACCACTCGGGACACCGCATGGTCGGGTAAGTGATGCCGGGGGATGGGTAAGGGACACTTAGCAGAGCGGTGTGTGTCCCGATCCCCGTGATCGGGACTTACACACCGCGCTGCTAAATATTCTGATAGCGAAACGCTGCTATTAGCTAGTCAGAGTTGACCAGCTGATAGCAGCGATCGCTGGGGGGGGGGGGGGGGGATGAAACCCCCCGTGGTCGCATGGTAAGATGGCTGGCTATCAGTGATAGCCACCATCTTACCGGGCGCTGCGGGATGCCGCGAGTAGCGGCAAAAATGTTCATGACGTACCTGTATGTCATGGGTCGGGAACACCTTGCCACCCATGACGTACAGGTATGTCATAGGTCGGGAAGGGGTTAATGGTATAGAGAACTGTGTCTAGTGCATTAACTCTGATTTTTTGCCCATTGAAACCAGTAGGCCCATTGTGGTCTATGGGGAAAGCTGCTGAGTTGCCCATAGCAACCAATCAGATCGCTTCTTTCATTTTTGAAAAAGTCTCTGAAAAATGAAGGAAGTAATCTGATTGGTTGCTATGGGCAACTCAGAAACTTTTCCAGGAAAATATGCTGAGTTGCCCATAGCAACCAATCAGATTGCTTCTTTCATTTTGCAAAGGCATTGTGAAAAATGAAAGAAGCAATCTGGTTGCTATGGGCAACTGCACAACTCTTCCTCTACACTGGTCTTAATGAATCTCCCCCATAGAGGGAGATTTATCAAAACCTGCCCAGAGGAAAA